>NC_091460.1:3935124-4130124 GCF_027789765.1 Dendropsophus ebraccatus | reverse complement strand
GGGTCAGCAGAAGGCGGGTACCTTGTGTGTTACCTCCCCGGGGGGTCAGCAGAGGGTGGGTACCTTGTGTGTTACCTCCCCGGGGGGTCAGCAGAAGGCGGGTACCTTGTGTGTTACCTCCCCGGGGGGTCAGCAGAAGGCAGGTGCCCTGTATGTTACCTCCCCGGGGGGGTCAGCAGAAGGCAGGTGCCCTGTATGTTACCTCCCGGGGGGGAGGGGGGGGGGTTGTCAGCAGAAGGTGGGTACCCTGTTATGGGTAGTTGTTCTCTCCCTCACATCTTCTGCCCCCTGGTGGCAGGTTCCTGGTGCGGATCATGACTTCGGTGCTCGGCGTTCTCATCACTCAGTCCGGGGAGCCAGATCCAGCAGTGAAGATTTACATCTCTAATCACGTGACCTTCATCGACCACAACGTCCTGGGCCTCCTGACTGCCTGCAGCACTGTAAGTTACCTGACCTGTAGTAGTTGCCGCTGAACTCCTCACACCCTGCGCCGTGCCTCCCCGCGTTAGCCTGTGCGCCTCCCCCCCCCCCCTGCGTTAGCCTGTGCGCCATGCCCCCTGTGCACCATGCCCACCCGCGTTAGTCTTGGCCTTACCCTCTCCTGTGTCTCAGCCCTCAGTGTCCTGTCCTCCGGGGTTTCTCTGCTGGGCTCGAGGATTCCTGGAGATCGGGGCCCCAGGGAGTCTATCCCAACTGCAGGAGTCCCTGAAGCATTACCTGTCCCAGCCAGGGGGCGCTCCGCTGCTGCTGTTCCCAGAGGAAGAGACCACCAATGGCAAAGTGGGCCTGCTGCACTTCAGGTACCAGACGTATGCACGGTGTAGGGATCAGATACTGGATGTAATGATGAGGAGGCGGATGGTGATGACTATGGTGGTGGTGAGGATGGTGAGGAGGAAGATGGTGAGGATGATGATGATGATGAGGATGAGGATGGTGCTGAGGGTGGTGATGACTATATAGTGGTGAGGGTGATGATGATGATGGTGATGACTATGGTGGTGAGGATGATGATGACCATATGGTGGTGAGGATGATGATGACCATATGGTGGTGAGGGTGATGGAGGGTGGTGATGACTATATAGTGGTGAGGGTGATGGAGGGTGGTGATGATGATGGTGATGACTATGGTGGTGAGGATGATGATGACCATATGGTGGTGAGGGTGATGGAAGGTCACCCAGGTAATAAGGTCTCAGCCGAGGTGTTAGTGTCAGTAACCTCTGGCCTGATAGGGAACCATAATGTCAGACATGAGCTGCAGAGTATCTGACACCAGAAAAGCCGACATACTCGCCATGCTTCTTCTCCTGCTTCTCTGGTCTCAGCCTCTACCTCAGCCTGTCGGGTGATCGGCCCACCTGTCCGCCCTCAGATGGAAGAAGTTTGCAGCTTTCTGTCCCACAAACCCTGGGAAGAAAGAGACGATATGGCCCCGGCCGCCCCCATCCCGACTTCTAACCGGGAGCATTGTCCCACTCAGGCTGGTGGAGATGGAGAGTGTACAAAACCTTATAGCGGTGGCCTCAGTATGTCATCCCCTGCCACCACTACTTCTCTAGGTGGGGCGTCCCTCAGTATGTCATCCCCTGCCACCACTACTTCTCTAGGTGGGCCGTCCCTCAGTATGTCATCCCCTGCCACCACTACTTCTCTAGGTGGGGCGTCCCTCAGTATGTCATCCCCTGCCACCACTACTTCTCTAGGTGGGGCGTCCCTCAGTATGTCATCCCCTGCCACCACTACTTCTCTAGGTGGGGCGTCCCTCAGTA
This sequence comes from Dendropsophus ebraccatus, assembly GCF_027789765.1. Taxonomy (NCBI): domain Eukaryota; kingdom Metazoa; phylum Chordata; class Amphibia; order Anura; family Hylidae; genus Dendropsophus; species Dendropsophus ebraccatus. The sequence continues at coordinate 4,128,347 of NC_091460.1, read as the reverse complement.
TGTCATCCCCTGCCACCACTACTTTCTAGGTGGGGCGTCCCTCAGTATGTCATCCCCTGCCACCACTACTTCTCTAGGTGGGCCGTCCCTCAGTATGCCATCCCCTGCCACCACTACTTTTCTAGGTGGGGCGTCCCTCAGTATGTCATCCCCTGCCACCACTACTTCTCTAGGTGGGCCGTCCCTCAGTATGTCATCCCCTGCCACCACTACTTCTCTAGGTGGGCCGTCCCTCACCTGCGCCAACAAGTTAGGTAGAGGATACTCCCTAACGCCATCCGTGCCACCGTCCACACTACCACTGATACGTGGAGCAGCACGGCTGTGGCTGTTACATCCCTCTAACTACATCCCTCTACTTTCTACTGGTGAATGTAGTGGCGGCTGGGCCTGACAGAGTAAAGGTCTTACCACATGTCTTATCACCACCCAGGTTTGATGGAGGGCAGAACTTGGCTCTGGTTTCTCCCTCCTCCTACTTTTTTTCCTACCCTGCCCCCTCCTCATCCAGCTATCATAGCCCATGGACCTCGATTTCAGCCCAGCTATGGGGAAGTGACAGCTATGGGGAAGTGACAGCTATGGGGAAGGGACAGCTATGGGGAAGGGACAGCTATGGGGAAGGGACAGCTATGGGGAAGGGACAGCTATGGGGAAGGGACAGCAGGCTGTGCCCAAACTGATCTGTCTGGGGGACAAACCTGACACTGTGCAGAAGCTGTGGGCAGGGATGGAGCAGCAGACGGACCAGACAGACAGGTGGTGTGGGACAACAGGCAACATCTGGTGGTGGCTCGGGGCATGGCCAGTTTGGCGGACTTCTACTTGCCTGGCGCATGTGCTGAACTTGGTGGTTCCGAGCCTCCTGGCACATTACCCCGATATGCCAGACCTGCTGCAGAACGTGTGTTCCATGTGTGCGCACTCGAGGCGTTCTCACCCTGCTGCAGAACGTGTGTTCCATGTGTGCGCACTCGAGGCGTTCTCACCCTGCTGCAGAACGTGTGTTCCATGTGTGCGCACTCGAGGCGTTCTCACCCTGCTGCAGAACGTGTGTTCCATGTGTGCGCACTCGAGGCGTTCTCACCCTGCTGCAGAACGTGTGTTCCATGTGTGCGCACTCGAGGCGTTCTCACCCTGCTGCAGAACGTGTGTTCCATGTGTGCGCACTCGAGGCGTTCTCACCCTGCTGCAGCTCGCATGTCCACGCTGCAGCTGTACTTTGGCCCTTCCACAAACCACCTCACATGTGACGTACCGACGCACTGGAACTCCACCTTGCATATGCTGCAGAAAGTCTGCGAGCTGGAGCCAGACACAGTCAACTTTTATCTGCGGCATGCACTGGTCTCAATGCGGAACAATAGCACTTCACACCGAAGGAGCAGGCCACCATGCCGGACAAATGTGCTGTTTTGAGACGCGTTGATGTGCTTATAGCAGGTGACACCGAGAGCAGCCAGAAGAGACACCCGCCACTGAGGACGGCTTGTACATGACTGTGGGCAGCCTCACTCATATGAGCAATTACATGCTGCTGTGCCTGAAAAATGCCAGGATCCTCACCAGTGCTGACTACTGGGGGCCACCCCGCCGGATCCTCGCTAACGGGACCACACTGCTTCCTTAATACCATCAGTAGAGCAGGAATACAAACAGAACCTGGCAGAGATTCTCTTTGTGTGTCCTGTATGTCCATAATAAAAAATAATAATAAAGGAGGAGGGTGGTGAGGAGGAGGGTGAGGAGGGTGGTGGTGGTGAGGAGGAGGAGGGTGGTGGTGGTGAGGAGGAGGAGGGTGGTGGTGGTGAGGAGGAGGAGGGTGGTGGTGGTGAGGAGGAGGAGGGTGGTGGTGGTGAGGAGGAGGGTGGTGGTGGTGAGGAGGAGGAGGGTGGTGAGGAGGAGGAGGGTGGTGAGGAGGAGGAGGGTGGTGAGGACGAGGAGGGTGGTGGTGGTGGTGAGGAGGAGGGTGGTGGTGGTGGTGAGGAGGAGGAGGGTGGTGAGGAGGAGGAGGGTGGTGGTGGTGAGGAGGAGGAGGGTGGTGGTGGTGGTGAGGAGGAGGGTGGTGGTGGTGAGGAGGAGGAGGGTGGTGAGGACGAGGAGGGTGGTGGTGGTGGTGAGGAGGAGGGTGGTGGTGGTGGTGAGGAGGAGGAGGGTGGTGAGGAGGAGGAGGGTGGTGGTGGTGAGGAGGAGGAGGGTGGTGGTGGTGGTGAGGAGGAGGGTGGTGGTGGTGGTGAGGAGGAGGGTGGTGGTGGTGAGGAGGAAGAGGAGGGTGGTGAGGAGGAGGAGGGTGGTGGTGAGGAGGAGGAGGGTGGTGGTGGTGAGGAGGAGGAGGGTGGTGGTGGTGAGGAGGAGGAGGAGGGTGGTGGTGGTGAGGAGGAGGAGGAGGGTGGTGGTGGTGAGGAGGAGGAGGAGGGTGGTGGTGGTGAGGAGGAGGGTGGTGGTGGTGAGGATGATGAGGAGGGTGGTGGTGGTGGTGTGGAGGAGGAGGAGGGTGGTGGTGGTGAGGAGGAAAATCATGGTGGTGATGAGGAGGATGGTGATGATGAGGAGGAGGAGGATGATGGTTGTAGTGGGGATGGTGATGAGGAAAAGGATGGTGAGGAGGAGGAGGAGGAGGATGATGATGAGGAGGATGGTGGTGGTGGTTGTGATGAGGAGAAGGAGGATGGTGAGGAGGGTGAGGAGGATGGTGAGGAGGATGGTGGTGGTGATGATGATGATGAGGAGGAGGGTGGTGGTGGTTGTGATGAGGAGAAGGAGGAGGGTGAGGAGGAGGAGGATGGTGAGGAGGATGGTGAGGAGGATGGTGAGGAGGATGGTGAGGAGGATGGTGAGGAGGATGGTGAGGAGGAGGGTGAGGAGGATGGTGAGGAGGAGGGTGAGGAGGAGGGTGATGAGGAGGATGGTGGTGATGATGATGAGGAGGATGGTGGTGATGATGATGAGGAGGATGGTGGTGATGATGATGAGGAGGATGGTGGTGATGATGATGAGGAGGATGGTGGTGATGATGATGAGGAGGATGGTGGTGATGATGATGAGGAGGATGGTGGTGATGATGATGAGGAGGATGGTGGTGATGATGATGAGGAGGATGGTGGTGGTGATGATGATGATGAGGAGGAGGAGGGTGGTGGTGAGGAGGAGAAGGGTGATGGTGATGAGGAGGGTGATGATGATGATGAGGAGGAGGGTGGTGATGAGGAGGGTGGTGGTGATGATGACGAGGATGATGAGGATGGTGGTTGTGAGGATGGGGAGGGTGGTGATGAGGAAGGTGGTGATGAGGAGGGTGGTGGTGGTGATGAGGAGAAGGATGGTGAGGAGGAGGAGGAGGATGATGATGAGGAGGAGGAGGATGGTGCTGGTGGTGATGATGATGATGAGGAGGAGGGTGGTGGTGGTTGTGATGAGGAGAAGGAGGATGGTGAGGAGGAGGAGGATGGTGGTGATAAGGAGGAGGATGGTGCTGGTGGTGATGAGGAGGAGGAGGATGGTGCTGGTGGTGGTGATGATGATGAGGAGGGTGGTGATGATTAGGGTGGTGGTGATGATGACGAGGATGATGGTTGTGAGGATGGGGATGAAAATGATGGGGATGCTGAGGAGGATAATGAATGTTGATCTGTTTCTTAGCTCGTGGCCGTTCTCGCTCTCGGACTCTGTGCAGCCGCTGACTCTGGGTGTGAGCCGGGCCCTGCTGTCTGTGGTGAGTTGTGTGGGTGATACGGGGGCCACAGTGTCTGCTGCACCCATCGTCCGTCTCTCACCCTCTTTCTCTTGCAGGCGGTGGTCGGCTCCTCCTGGTACACAGAGTTGTTCTGGACTCTCTTTTCTCTGTACACAGTTTATCATGTAAGGTAGTGACAATTATTTCTATATTATGGGGGCGGGGTGGTCACTAGGGGGCGTTGTGTATTATCCTCACCATGCTGTGGGTGGTCACTAGGGGGCGCTGTGTTATCCTCACCATGCTGTGGGTGGTCACTAGGGGGCGCTGTGTATTATCCTCACCATGCTGTGGGTGGTCACTAGGGGGCGCTGTGTATTATCCTCACCAAGCTGTGGGTGGTCACTAGGGGGCGCTGTGTATTATCCTCACCAAGCTGTGGGTGGTCACTAGGGGGCGCTGTGTTATCCTCACCATGCTGTGGGTTGTCACTAGGGGGCGCTGTGTTATCCTCACCATGCTGTGGGTTGTCACTAGGGGGCGCTGTGTATTATCCTCACCATGCTGTGGGTGGTCACTAGGGGGCGCTGTGTATTATCCTCACCATGCTGTGGGTTGTCACTAGGGGGCGCTGTGTATTATCCTCACCATGCTGTGGGTGGTCACTAGGGGGCGCTGTGTATTATCCTCACCATGCTGTGGGTGCGGGGTGGTCACTAGGGGGTGCTCTGTGCATATAGTAGTGACCTCTCCCACTCTGATTACAGATGGCTGCCGCCAGTGTGCCGCTCCTCCAGAGAGTCGGATGAAGACTTTGCCTCCCGCGTTCAGAAGGTGAGAGGGGGAGGTGCGTGGCCCATGACATTGCAGCCCTCCATCGCCGTCCTCGTGTGACGCTGGCGCCCTCCTTCCACGTCTGACGCTGGCGGCCTCCATCCCCGTCCTCGCGTGACGCTGGCGCCCTCCATCCCCGTCCTCGCGTGACGCTGGCGCCCTCCATCCCCGTCCTCGCGTGACGCTGGCGCCCTCCATCCCCGTCCTCGCGTGACGCTGGCGCCCTCCATCCCCGTCCTCGCGTGACGCTGGCGCCCTCCATCCCCGTCCTCGCGTGACGCTGGCGCCCTCCATCCCCGTCCTCGCGTGGCGCCCTCCATCCCCGTCCTCGCGTGGCGCCCTCCATCCCCGTCCTCGCGTGACGCTGGCGCCCTCCATCGCCGCCGTCTTGCGGTAATGGCGCCCCCACTGTCCTCACATGTCGCCCTCTCCACAGCTGACGGCGCTCTCGCTGAGTGTCCGGGCCACAATCTACACGGCTGCAGATAAAGCAGAACATGTGAAGAGGAGGCGGAGGAAAGAGACTCCACCCCACAACCCACAGACCCCGCCCACTGTATCTGCTGCTGCAAGTCACATGGCACAACGTGTGAAGGAAGTGCTACCCCAGGTGCCGCTCTCTGTCATCCACCGAGACCTGGGTGAGTATCTCCGGGAGGTCAGTATGGCTCCTGTATCCTGTGTATTATATATGTCGGTCACATGATCGGCAGTATATATAATAGTCAGTACATTATATCTGCTGTGTGACCTCAGTACCATGTGACACGGCGGATCTTCTCTGTTCTCAGCCCAGACGGGTTGTGTAGACGCCACAATCACAAACCTGATAGAAGGACGAGTCCCGTATGTGCCTGAACCCGAATCGCCCGCAGGAAGTGAGACACCGCGAAGAACCGCCAGCAAGGTAACTGCCCCCGTATCCGGACTGAGGATTGGAGGGCTCTCGCTGGGTCGGGGGCCTCTCGCTGGGTCGGGGCCTCTCAGAATTGACTCTGTAGTTTTGTAGTCTTGTTTGCTCCTTAATTTTCTTCATCATCTCATTATTTTCGCAGCCGATACCGAAGGGTTTTGCCCGTAGACCGGAGGACAGACACCTGTCATTGCAGGAGCGGAAGGAGGCGTTATATGAGTATGCTCGGAGGTGGGTGAGGTTATGGGGGGGTGTTACTCTGGTGATGCCCGCTCCCTGTGGGGCGTTACTTCGCTGATGCCCGCTCCCTGTGGGGCGTTACTCTGGTGATGCCCGCTCCCTGTGGGGCGTTACTCTGGTGATGCCCGCTCCCTGTGGGGCGTTACTTCGCTGATGCCCGCTCCCTGTGGGGCGTTACTCTGGTGATGCCCGCTCCCTGTGGGGCGTTACTCTGGTGATGCCCGCTCCCTGTGGGGCGTTACTTCGCTGATGCCCGCTCCCTGTGGGGCGTTACTCTGGTGATGCCTGCTCCCTGTGGGGCGTTACTCTGGTGATGCCCGCTCCCTGTGGGGCGTTACTTCGCTGATGCCCGCTCCCTGTGGGGTGTTACTTCGCTGATGCCCGCTTCCTGTGGGGCGTTACTCTGGTGATGCCTGCTCCCTGTGGGGCGTTACTCTGGTGATGCCCGCTCCCTGTGGGGCGTTACTCTGGTGATGCCCGCTCCCTGTGGGGCGTTACTCTGGTGATGCCCGCTCCCTGTGGGGCGTTACTCTGGTGATGCCCGCTCCCTGTGGGGCGTTACTTCGCTGATGCCCGCTCCCTGTGGGGTGTTACTTCGCTGATGCCCGCTCCCTGTGGGGCGTTACTCTGGTGATGCCCGCTCCCTGTGGGGCGTTACTCTGGTGATGCCCGCTCCCTGTGGGGTGTTACTTCGCTGATGCCCGCTCCCTGTGGGGTGTTACTCTGGTGATGCCCGCTCCCTGTGGGGCGTTACTCTGGTGATACCCGCTCCCTGTGGGGCGTTACTCTGGTGATGCCCGCTCCCTGTGGGGTGTTACTCCGGTGATGCCCGTTCCCTGTGGCGCACATCATAGTTGCCTGTTGGTGACAGCTGTGTCTTTCTTTCTTGCAGGAGATATCTGGAGAAGTTTGGAGGCGCTGCAGCAGCCAAGGAGAAGAGCGAATGAGGGAGACAGCGACGATGGGGCCGGGGATTAATGTCTGCAATGCTGAGGGGCAGAAGCCAGAGGGGATCTAGTACCGGGGACCCAGAACTGGCAGTCTGATGTGGGGGATCTAGTATCAGGACCCAGCACTAGCAGTCTGATGTGGGGGATCTAGTACTGGGCTCCAGCACTGGCAATCAGATGTGGGGATCTAGTACCGGGACCCACCACTGGCAGTCAGATGTGGGGGATCTAGTATCAGGACCCAGCACTGGCAGTCAGATGTGGGGGATCTAGTATCAGGACCCAGCACTGGCAGTCAGATGTGGGGGATCTAGTATCAGGACCCAGCACTGGCAGTCAGATGTGGGGGATCTAGTATCAGGACCCAGCACTGGAAATCAGATGTGGGGGATTTAGTACCGGGACCCAGCACTGGCAGTCAGATGTGGGGGATCTAGTATAAGGACCCAGCACTGGCAGTCAGATGTGGGGGATCTAGTACTGGGATCTAGCACTGACAGTCAGATGTGGGAGATCTAGGAGCGTGAATCCAGCTCTGGCAGTCAGATGTGGAGGATCTAGTACCAGGGTCTCAGATGTCAAATGTGGGGGATCTGGTACAGGGGACCTAGCACTGGCAGGCAGATGTGGGGGATCTAGTACTGGGGTCTCAGATGTCAGATGTGGGGGATCTGGTACTGGGGTCTCAGATGTCAGATGTGGGGGATCTAGTACTTGGATGTCAGATGTGGGGGATCTGGTACTGGGGTCTCAGATGTCAGATGTGGGGGATCTGGTACTGGGGTCTTAGATGTGGGGTAACTTTTGTCCGTTGCTGCCGGATGATGATGAGGAGTGCTGTTGTGCGAGTGTCCCAACAAATAGGATGGAATTACTGTAAATACTATGCAGGATATTTTTTAAGAAATAAAGTGTAATTCTCATTCTTTCCGGGTGTATTTGTGCCTTAAAGGACATCAGCGGCAGCAGCTAACAGAGGTGACCCTAAATCCTCGGGGGTGGGGTCATCTCACAAAAAGCATATTAGCTGCAGCAGCTAACAGAGATGACCCTAAATCCTCAGGGGTGGGGTCATCTCTCACATAAAGGACATCAGCTGCAGCAGCTAACAGAGGTCACCCTAAATCCTCAGGGGTGGGGTCATCCCTCACATAAAGGACATCAGCTGCAGCAGCTAACAGAGATGACCCTAAATCCTCGGGGGTGGGGTCATCCCTCACATAAAGGACATCAGAGGGAGCAGCTAACAGGTGACCCTAAATCCTTGGGGGTAGGGGTCATTCCTCACATAAAGGACATCAGAGGGAGCAGCTAACAGAGGTCACCCTAAATCCTCGGGGGTAGGGGTCATCCTTCACATAAAGGACATCAGAGGGAGCAGCTAACAGGTGACCCTAAATCCTCGGGGGTAGGGGTCATCCTTCACATAAAGGACATCAGAGGGAGCAGCTAACAGGTGACCCTAAATCCTCGGGGGTAGGGGTCATCCTTCACATAAAGGACATCAGAGGGAGCAGCTAACAGAGGTGACCCTAAATCCTCGGGGTGGGGTAATCCCTCACATAAAGGACATCAGCTGCAGCAGCTAACAGAGGTGACCCTAAATCCTCGGGGGTGGGGTCATCTAACAAAAAGCATATTAGCTGCAGCAGCTAACAGATGACCCTAAATCCTCGGGGGTGGGGTCATCCCTCATATAAAGGACATCAGAGGGAGCAGCTAACAGAGGTGACCCTAAATCCTTGGGGGTAGGGGTCATCCCTCACATAAAGGACATCAGCGGCAGCAGCTAACAGAGGTGACCCTAATTCCTCGGGGGGTGGGGTCATCCCTCATATAAAGGACATCAGAGGGAGCAGCTAACAGAGATGACCCTAAATCCTCGGGGGTGGGGTCATCCCTCATATAAAGGACATCAGCTGCAGCAGCTAAAAGAGGTCACCCTAAATCCTCGGGGGTGGGGTCATCCCTCATATAAAGGACAAACGAGGGAGCAGCTAACAGAGATGACCCTAAATCCTCGGGGATGGGGTCATCCCTCACATAAAGGATATCAGCTGCAGCAGCTAACAGAGGTCACCCTAAATCCTCGGGGGTGGGGTCATCTCTCACAAAAAGGACATCAGCTGCAGCAGCTAACAGAGGTCACCCTAAATCCTCGGGGGTGGGGTCATCCCTCACATAAAGGACATCAGCTGCAGCAGCTAACAGAAATAACCCTAAATCCTCGGGGGTGGGGTCATCCTTCACATAAAGGACATCAGCTGCAGCAGCTAACCGAGGTAATCCTAAATCCTCGGGGGTGGGGTAATCCCTTACACAAAGGACATCAGCTGCAGCAGCTAACAGAGGTGACCCTAAATTCTCGGGGGTGGGGGTCATCCTTCACATAAAGGACATCAGAGGGAGCAGCTAACAGGTGACCCTAAATCCTCGGGGGTGGGGTAATCCCTCACATAAAGGACATCAGCTGCAGCAGCTAACAGAGGTGACCCTAAATCCTCGGGGGTGGGGTCATCTCACAAAAAGCATATTAGCTGCAGCAGCTAACAGAGGTGACCCTAAATCCTCGGGGGTGGGGTCATCCCTCATATAAAGGACATCAGAGGGAGCAGCTAACAGGTGACCCTAAATCCTTGGGGGTGGGGTCATCCCTCATATAAAGGACATCAGAGGGAGCAGCTAACAGGTGACCCTAAATCCTTGGGGGTAGGGGTCATCCCTCACATAAAGGACATCAGCGGCAGCAGCTAACAGAGGTGACCCTAATTTCTCGGGGGGTGGGGTCATCCCTCATATAAAGGACATCAGAGGGAGTAGCTAACAGAGATGACCCTAAATCCTCGGGGGTGGGGTCATCCCTCACAAAAAGGACATCAGCTGCAGCAGCTAACAGAGGTCACCCTAAATCCTCGGGGGTGGGGTCATCCCTCATATAAAGGACATCCGAGGGAGCAGCTAACAGAGGTCACCCTAAATCCTCGGGGGTGGGGTCATCCCTCATATAAAGGACATCCGAGGGAGCAGCTAACAGAGGTCACCCTAAATCCTCGGGGGTGGGGTCATCCCTCACATAAAGGACATCAGCTTCAGCAGCTAACAGAGGTCACCCTAAATCCTCGGGGGTGGGGTCATTCCTCACATAAAGGACATCAGAGGGAGCAGCTAACAGAGGTGACCCTAAATCTTCGGGGGTAGGGGTCATCCCTCACATAAAGGACATCAGCTGCAGCAGCTAACAGAGGTCACCCTAAATCCTCGGGGGTAGGGGTCATCCTTCACATAAAGGACATCAGAGGGAGCAGCTAACAGGTGACCCTAAATCCTCGGGGGTGGGGTCATCCCTCACATAAAGGACATCAGCTGCAGCAGCTAACAGAGGTCACCCTAAATCCTCGGGGGTGGGGTCATCCCTCACATAAAGGACATCAGAGGGAGCAGCTAACAGGTGACCCTAAATCCTCGGGGGTGGGGTCATCCCTCATATAAAGGACATCAGAGGGAGCAGCTAACAGAGGTGACCCTAAATCCTCGGGGGTGGGGTCATCCCTCACATAAAGGACATCAGAGGGAGCAGCTAACAGGTGACCCTAAATCCTGCAGCAGATAATAAAGAGGTGACCCTACACTACACTATTCTCATTCTCCTCCATCTCCTCCGATCACTACTCTCATCCTCCGATCACTACTCTCATCCTCCTCCTCCGATCACTACTCTCATCCTCCTCCGATCACTACTCTCATCCTCCATCTCCTCTGATCACTACTCTCATCCTCCTCCTCTGATCACTACTCTCATCCTCCATCTCCTCTGATCACTACTCTCATCCTCCTCCTCTGATCACTACTCTCATCCTCCTCCTCTGATCACTACTCTCATCCTCTGATCACTACTCTCATCCTCCTCCATCTCCTCTGATCACTACTCTCATCCTCCTCCATCTCCTCTGATCACTACTCTCATCCTCCTCCATCTCCTCTGATCACTACTCTCATCCTCCATCTCCTCTGATCACTACTCTCATCCTCCTCCGATCACTACTCTCATCCTCCTCCTCCGATCACTACTCTCATCCTCCTCCTCCGATCACTACTCTCATCCTCCTCCGATCACTACTGTCATCCTCCTCCTCCGATCACTACTCTCATCCTCCTCCTCCGATCACTACTCTCATCCTCCTCCTCCGATCACTACTCTCATCCTCCTCCTCCGATCACTACTCTCATCCTCCTCCTCTGATCACTACTCTCATCCTCCTCCTCCATCTCCTCTGATCACTACTCTCATCCTCCATCTCCTCTGATCACTACTCTCATTCTCCTCCATCTCCTCTGATCACTACTCTCATCCTCCATCTCCTCTGATCACTACTCTCATCCTCCTCCATCTCCTCTGATCACTACTCTCATCCTCCTCCATCTCCTCTGATCACTACTCTCATCCTCCTCCTCCGATCACTACTCTCATCCTCCTCCATCTCCTCTGATCACTACTCTCATCCTCCTCCTGCAGTGATGTTTGTTCTCTTGTCCGGGTGACAATAAAGCTTGTTGCGGGGGGCGGGGCCTGGGCACACAATATGGCGGCCTCCATGTGTCGCGCGGTTCGGGGTGTCGCTCCGGTGTGGGGGCGCTGCTCCGGGTTTGGGGGTTCGGCGCTCCGGGCTCTCTCCTCGGGGACACGTGACCAGGACTTCCGGGACACTCGGAGGGCGGGGCCTCGCGGTTCCGGGGCGCTGTACATTGGGGCGCTGTTGGGGGCGGGGCTCGGCCTATGGGGTTGGGGGCGGAGTTCAGACTACCGGCTGCGGGTGGAGGCAGCAAAGCCCGTAACTCCGCCCACTGACCCACCGAAACCTGAGACCCCAAACCCCCGGAAAGTCTTCAACTTCATCGCTGATGTGGCTGAGAAATGTGCGCCCGCCGTGGTCAACATCGAGACCCTGGGGAGGTGGGTGACCCCGAGACCTCCCGATGACCCCGAGACCCCCCAGTGACCTCCCGATGACCCCGAGACCCCCCAGTGACCTCCCGATGACCCCGAGACCCCCCAGTGACCTCCCAATGACCCCCTGAGACACCTTAGTGTCCTTGCGATGACCTCCAGACTCCCCAGTGACCTCCCAATAACCACCAGTTGACTTACCCATGGCCCAAGACTCCTCACTGACCTCCCGAGACCCCACAGTGACCTCCTGATCACCCCAAGATCCCCCAGTGACCTCCCAGTTACCCCGATCCCCAAGATGATCTCTCAATGACCCTGAGACCCCACAGTCACCTCCACATGTACCCCCGCCCCCCCCCTGTTACCCGTTAGTGACCCCGCACACCCTGTTGTGTGACCCGCAGGCACCCGTTCTCCGGCAGGGAGGCGGTCATCTCCAGCGGCTCCGGCTTCCTGGTGTCTCCGGACGGCCTCATCGTCACTAACGCCCATGTGGTGGCCAATAAACGGCGGGTGAGGGTGCAGCTGCACAACGGGGAGACCTATGAGGCCAGTGTGTGCGGCATGGACCCCGTACAGGACATCGCCACCGTCCGCATCACCCCCAAGGTGAGAGCCCCCATGTATAGTGTGACCTCTTAACCTTCCTCTGTGTGATGTGACCTCTGACCCCCCTCCTCTGGGATGTGACCTCTGACCCCTCCTCCTCTATTTCATGTGACCTCTGACCCCTCCTGATCTATGTGATGTGACCTCTGACCCCTCCTCCTCTATTTCATGTGACCTCTGACCCCTCCTCCTCTATTTCATGTGACCTCTGACCCCTCCTGCTCTATGTGATGTGACCTCTGACCCCTCCTCTGTGTGATGTGACCTCTGACCCCTCCTGCTCTGTGTGATGTGACCTCTGACCCCTCCTGCTCTGTGTGATGTGACCTCTGACCCCTGCTCTGTGTGATGTGACCTCTGACCCCTCCTCTGTGTGATGTGACCTCTGATCCCTGCTCCATCTTGCAGGCTCCTCTGCCCACGCTGCCGCTCGCTCGCTCCTCTGAGGTTCGGCAGGGGGAGTTTGTTGTTGCTATGGGGACGCCGTACCTGCTGCGTAACACCATCACCTCCGGGATCGTCAGCTCGGTGCAGCGGGGCAGCCGGGAGCTCGGACTCTCCAACAAGGACATGGACTTCATCCAGACAGACGCCATCATAGATGTGAGTGTCCCTGACCCCGAACCACAGCAGGGGAGGGTGAACATAGGCGACCCCCCCCCCCCCCCAAACATTCACACCCACTCTCTCTTACAGGTCGGAAATTCTGGAGGCCCCCTGGTCAACCTGGTGAGTACATAAGGCCCCACAATATAGCGGCTGGTATATTACATGTGTATATATATATATAGAGAGAGAGAGAGACCGGTGTATTACATGTATATTATATATAGAGACCAGTGTATTACATGTATATTATATATATAGAGACCAGTATATTACATGTGTATATATATATATATAGAGAGAGAGAGAGACCGGTGTATTACATGTATATTATATATATAGAGACTGGTATATTACATGTATATTATATATATAGAGAGACCGGTGTATTACATGTATATTATATATAGAGACCGGTGTATTACATGTATATTATATATATAGAGACTGGTATATTACATGTATATTATATATATAGAGAGACCGGTGTATTACATGTATATTATATATATAGAGACCGGTGTATTACATGTATATTATATATATAGAGACTGGTGTATTACATGTATATTATATATATAGAGACCGGTGTATTACATGTATATTATATATATAGAGACCGGTGTATTACATGTATATTATATATATAGAGACCGGTGTATTACATGTATATTATATATATAGAGACCGGGTATTACATGTATATTATATATATAGAGACCGGTGTATTACATGTATATTATATATAGAGACCGGTGTATTACATGTATATTATATATATAGAGACCGGTATATTACATGTATATTATATATATAGAGACCGGTGTATTACATGTATATTATATATATAGAGACCGGTATATTACATGTATATTATATATATAGAGACCGGTGTATTACATGTATATTATATATATATAGAGACCGGTATATTATATGTATATTATATATATAGAGACCGGTGTATTACATGTATATTATATATATAGAGACCGGTGTATTACATGTATATTATATATATAGAGACCGGTGTATTACATGTATATTATATATAGAGACCGGTATATTATATGTATATTATATATATAGAGACCGGTGTATTACATGTATATTATATATATAGAGACCGGTATATTACATGTATATTATATATATATATAGAGACCAGTGTATTACATGTATATATATATAGAGAGACCGGTATATTACATGTATATTATATATAGAGACCGGTGTATTACATGTATATTATATATATAGAGACCGGTGTATTACATGTATATTATATATATAGAGACCAGTATATTACATGTATATTATATATATAGAGACCGGTGTATTACATGTATATTATATATATAGAGACCGGTGTATTACATGTATATTATATATATAGAGACCGGTGTATTACATGTATATTATATATATAGAGACCGGTGTATTACATGTATATTATATATATAGAGACCGGTATATTACATGTATATATATATATAGAGACCGGTATATTACATGTATATTATATATATAGAGACCGGTATATTACATGTATATAATATATATAGAGACCGGTATATTACATGTATATTATATATAGAGAGACCGGTGTATTACATGTATATTATATATAGAGACCGGTGTATTACATGTATATTATATATATAGAGACCGGTGTATTACATGTATATTATATATATAGAGACCGGTGTATTACATGTATATTATATATATAGAGACCGGTGTATTACATGTATATTATATATATAGAGACCGGTATATTACATGTATATATATATATAGAGACCGGTATATTACATGTATATTATATATATAGAGACCGGTATATTACATGTATATAATATATATAGAGACCGGTATATTACATGTATATTATATATAGAGAGACCGGTGTATTACATGTATATTATATATAGAGACCGGTGTATTACATGTATATTATATATATAGAGACCGGTGTATTACATGTATATTATATATATAGAGACCGGTGTATTACATGTATATTATATATATAGAGACCGGTATATTACATGTATATTATATATATAGAGACCGGTATATTACATGTATATTATATATATAGAGACCGGTGTATTACATGTATATTATATATATAGAGACCGGTATATTACATGTATATTATATATATAGAGACCGGTATATTACATGTATATAATATATATAGAGACCGGTATATTACATGTATATTATATATAGAGAGACCGGTGTATTACATGTATATTATATATAGAGACCGGTATATTATATGTATATTATATATATAGAGACCAGTGTATTACATTAATATATATATATATAGAGACCGGTATATTACATGTATATTATATATAGAGAGACCGGTGTATTACATGTATATTATATATATAGAGACCGGTGTATTACATGTATATATATATAGAGACCGGTATATTATATGTATATTATATATATAGAGACCGGTGTATTACATGTAGATTATATATAGAGACCGGTATATTATATATATAGAGACCGGTGTATTACATGTATATTATATATAGAGACCGGTATATTATATGTATATTATATATAGAGAGACCGGTATATTATATGTATATTATATATATAGAGACCGGTGTATTACATGTATATTATATATAGAGACCGGTATATTATATGTATATTATATATATAGAGACCGGTGTATTACATGTATATTATATATAGAGACCGGTGTATTACATGTATATTATATATATAGAGACCGGTGTATTACATGTATATTATATATAGAGACCGGTGTATTACATGTATATTATATATAGAGACCGGTATATTATATGTATATTATATATATAGAGACCGGTGTATTACATTAATATATATATATATAGAGACCGGGTATTACATGTATATTATATATATAGAGACCAGTGTATTACATGTATATTATATATATAGAGACCGGTATATTACATGTGTATGTGTGTGTGTATATATATATATATATATATATATATATATAGTGACTGGTATATTACATGTATTTCAGATATCTATAGTGACCGGTATAATACATGTATATATACCAGGCAGATATATATATACATACATGTATACACACACCAGGCAGGTTACATTCACTGTAGACTGTAGATTTCCTATACTGTAAGTTTCCTACTAGCATCTACTACTCTTTTTACTAAGCTTTGTGTTGCAGGACGGTGAGGTGATTGGTATTAATACTCTGAAAGTGACGGCCGGCATTTCCTTTGCAATTCCATCGGACAGAGTAAGAAGTTTTCTCCAACAAGAGGAGAGCCGGGGTCAAGGTATGTGGTGTGGGCGGGGCTGAGACAAGGAGGCGGGGTCAGGTATGTGGTGCTGGTGGGACTGAGACAGGAAGGCGGGGTCAGGTATGTGGTGCTGGCAGGGATGAGACAGGGAGGCGGGGTATGTAGTATGGGTGGGGCGGAGATAGGAAGGCGGGGTCTGGGTATGTGGTGCAGGCGGGGCTGAGACAGGTAGGTGGGGTCTGGGTATGGTGCAGGCAGGGATAAGACAGGGAGGCGGGGTATGTAGTATGGGTGGGGCTGAGATAGGAAGGCGGGGTCTGGGTATGTGGTGCAGGCGGGGCTGAGACAGGGAGGCGGGGTCAGGGTATGTGGTGCGGGCGGGGCTGAGACAGGGAGGCGGGGTCTGGGTATGGTGTAGGCAGGGATGAGACAGGGAGGCAGGGTATGTAGTATGGGTGGGGCTGAGATTGGAAGGCGGGGTCTGGGTATGTGGTGTGGGCAGGGCTGAGACTGGGAGGTGGGGTCTGGGTATGTGGTGTGGGCAGGGCTGAGACAGGGAGGCGGGGTCAGGGTATGTGGTGCGGGCAGGGCTGACACAGGAAGGCGGGGTCTAGGTATGTGGTGTGGGCAGGGCTGAGACAGGTAGGCGGGGTAAAGGTATGTGGTGTGGGCAGGGCTGAGACAGGGAGTCGAGGTCTGGGTATGTGGTGCGGGCAGGGCTGAGACAGGGAGGCGGGGTAAATGTATGTGGTGCGGGCAGGGCTGAGACAGGGAGGCGAGGTCTGGGTATGTGGTGCGGGCAGGGCTGAAATAGGGAAGCGGGGTCTGTGTATGGTGCAGGCATGGCTGACACAGGAAGGCGGGGTCTGGGTATGTGGTGCGGGCAGGGCTGAAATAGGGAAGCGGGGTCTGTGTATGGTGCAGGCATGGCTGACACAGGGAGGCGGGGTGTGGGTATGTGGTGTCGGCAGGGCTGAGACAGGGAGGCGGGGTCTAAGGATATACGGAATGAGCACTCAGCCTTTGTCTTCTCCCCCAGGGTCTTGGTTTGGTCGGTCTAAGGTGAAGCAGAAATACATTGGAATCACAATGCTGACGCTGACCCCCAGGTATGGGAGGAAGGAACGATGGGGTACACTGGCCTGTCTCTCCCTGCCTCCTCTGTTACCCTGTGCCCCTCCTCCTAGACTTCCTGTTACTCTCGGCTCATCCTTTACTCTCTGCTCCTCCTCCTCCATTACTTTCTGCTCCTTCTTCATTACTCTCTGCCCCTCCGTTACTCTCTGCTCCTCCTCCTCCGTTACTTTCTGCTCCTCCTCCATTACTCTCTGCTCCTCCTCTGTTACTCTCTGCTCCTCCTCCTCCGTTACTTTCTGCTCCTCCTCCGTTACTCTCTGCTCCTCCTCCTCCGTTACTCTCTGCTCCTCCTCCTCTGTTACTCTCTGCTCCTCCTCCGTTACTTTCTGCTCCTCCTCCGTTACTTGGTGCTCCTCCTCCATTACTCTGTTCTCCTCTTCTATTACTCTGTCCTCCTCCTCCATTACTCTGCTCTCCTCTTCTATTACTTTGTGCTCCTCTTCCTCTATTACTCTGTTCTCCTCCTCCTCCATTCATCTGTGCTCTTCCTGTTACTCTCTGCTCCTCCTCCGTTACTCTGTTACTTTCTGCTCCTCCTCCGTTACTCTCTCCTCCACCTCTGTTACTTGGTGCTCCTCCTCTGTTACTCTCTGCTCCTCCTCTGTTACTCTCTGCTCCTCCTCCGTTACTCTCTGATCCTCCTCTGTTACCCTGTGCTCTTCTTCTGTTTCTCTTTGCTCCTCCTTCATTATTCTCTCCTCCTCTTCCATTAGTCAGTACTCCTCCTCCGTTACTCTCTGCTCCTCCTCCATTACTCTCTGCTCCTCCTCCTCCATTACTCTCTGCTTCTCCTCCATTACTCTCTGCTCCTCCTCCTCCATTACTCTCTCCTCCTCCTCCGTTACTCTCTGCTCCTCATCCTCCATTACTCTCTCCTCCTCCTCCGTTACTCGGTGTTCCTCCTCCTCCGTTACTCTCTGCTCCTCCTCCATTACTCTCTGCTCCTCCTCCTCCATTACTCTCTGCTCCTCCTCCTCCATTACTCTCTGCTCCTCCTCCTCCTCCGTTACTCTCTGCTCCTCCTCCTCCATTACTCTCTCCTCCTCCGTTACTTGGTGTTCCTCCTCCTCCATTACTCTCTGCTCCTCCTCCATTACTCTCTGCTCCTCCTCCTCCATTACTCTCTGCTCCTCCTCTGTTACTCTCTGATCCTCCTCTGTTACCCTGTGCTCTTCTTCTGTTTCTCTTTGCTCCTCCTCCGTTACTCTCTGCTCCTCCTCCATTACTCTCTGCTCCTCCTCCTCCATTACTCTCTGCTCCTCCTCCTCCATTACTCTCTGCTCCTCCTCCTCCATTACTCTCTGCTCCTCCTCCTCCATTACTCTCTCCTCCTCCTCCGTTACTCGGTGTTCCTCCTCCTCCGTTACTCTCTGCTCCTCCTCCATTACTCTCTGCTCCTCCTCCTCCATTACTCTCTGCTCCTCCTCTGTTACTCTTTGGGGTCTGGGGTTGATATAGGAGTTAGGATTTGTAGTGCCCTGTCGACCACTGGTGTGTGATGAGATGATGCAATATGGGGGGCGAGAGGTTCTACCCCCACATGTAGAACCTCTCCACATCGCTGTCTTATGTTGACAGGATCTTGGCTGACATGAAGTTTCGGGATTCTGGATTTCCTGACGTGACGCATGGGATCCTCATCCATAGCGTGATCATCGGATCGCCGGCTCACCAGTGAGTGCTGCTCTGTATAGAGAGGTGAGTGGCCCCTACTGCTGACTGTGACCCCTGACCTCTGCTGTCTTCTCAGGGCCGGTCTGAAGCCTGGAGACATCATCCTGGAGATTAACGCTCAGATAGCGGCCACCGCAGAAGATGTCTTTGATGCTGTGAACTCTCAGGCGACGCTCACCATGATGATCCGCCGCGGCTACGAGACCCTGATGGTGAACGTGATCCCTGAGCCGGTGGAGTGACGGCTCCCGGGGTCACAACAGGGTGGAAAACATGAGGTCAGCATCACCTGATCTGTCTTCATCAACCAGGGTCATGGCGGACAAGGCCCCCGCCTCAGGCGGCGGATCCTGGGGTAGAATCTCTGCTCTCTCTGAAAGACACATGGGGTAGAAGTCTGTGAATGTGAAGGGGGGGCAGTATTGGGGTTCACTACAATCACCCCTTGGGTGTCGTTACCTACCGGAGAAGACTTTGAGGAGCGAGTCCTGATATCAGAGACCTTTTCCTTACAATAATTCACCATTCTGGGCCATGAACCCCCGATACATCAATTATATAAATGTGAAAGATCCCTTCAATTATAATTATTATCACCTGGATGCAGCTTATCACTACTGGATTATACCTGGCTGGGAGATGGATGTAATACCTCCTCCTCTCCTGCAGGGGGCAGTGTTTCTGTATCTCCCAGTACAGTTATATAACAAGGATGGATGAGGTCATGTACTGCTGGTTGTAATGCCTCCTCCTCTCCTGCAGGGGGCAGTGTTTCTCTACCTCCCTGTATACGTATATAATCAGTCTAGATGAGGTGCGGTGTTGATGGGTATTATGCCTCCTCCTCTCCTGCAGGGGACAGTGTCTCTCTAACTCCCTGTATAGGGATATAATCAGACTGGATGAGGTACCGTGTTGATGGGTATAATGCCTCCTCCTCTCCTGCAGGGGGCAGTGTTTCTCTACCTCCTTGTATAGGGATATAATCAGGCTGGATGAGGTACGGTGTTGATGGGTATAATGCCTCCTCCTCTCCTGCAGGGGGCAGTGTCTCTCTACCTCCCTGTATAGGGATATAATCAGTCTGGATGAGGTACGGTGTTGATGGGTATAATGCCTACTCCTCTCCTGCAGGGGGCAGTGTCTCTCTAACTCCCTGTATAGGGATATAATCAGGCTGGATGAGGTACGGTGTTGATGGGTATAATGCCTCCTCCTCTCCTGCAGGGGGCAGTGTTTCTCTACCTCCTTGTATAGGGATATAATCAGGCTGGATGAGGTACTGTGTTGATGGGTATTATGCCTCCTCCTCTCCTGCAGGGGGCAGTGTTTCTCTACCTCCCTGTATAGGGATATAATCAGGTTGGATGAGGTACGGTGTTGATGGGTATTATGCCTCCTCCTCTCCTGCAGGGGGCAGTGTCTCTCTAACTCCCTGTATAGGTATATAATCAGGCTGGATGAGGTACGGTGTTGATGGGTATAATGCCTCCTCCTCTCCTGCAGGGGGCAGTGTCTCTCTACCTCCCTGTATAGGGATATAATCAGTCTGGATGAGGTACGGTGTTGATGGGTATAATGCCTACTCCTCTCCTGCAGGGGGCAGTGTCTCTCTAACTCCCTGTATAGGGATATAATCAGGCTGGATGAGGTACGGTGTTGATGGGTATAATGCCTCCTCCTCTCCTGCAGGGGGCAGTGTTTCTCTACCTCCTTGTATAGGGATATAATCAGGCTGGATGAGGTACTGTGTTGATGGGTATTATGCCTCCTCCTCTCCTGCAGGGGGCAGTGTTTCTCTACCTCCCTGTATAGGGATATAATCAGGTTGGATGAGGTACGGTGTTGATGGGTATTATGCCTCCTCCTCTCCTGCAGGGGGCAGTGTCTCTCTAACTCCCTGTATAGGTATATAATCAGGCTGGATGAGGTACGGTGTTAATGGGTATAATGCCTCCTCCTCTCCTGCAGCTGTCTTTTCTCCAGATGTTTAATAAGTAGCAGATGTCTCATGTTACTCTGATACCCCCCCCCCCCCCCCCACCTCTGCCAGAACACAGAGAGCTCTGGTCCAGAGATGCAGCACAGATCTGCAGAGAAAACACACGAACCAGGGTGCCGTATATAGGTGTATTATACAGAGCAGCATGCTGTATATAGGTGTATGATGTACAGAACAGTGTCCTGTATATAGGTGTATGATATATAGAGCACAGTCCTGTATGTAGGTGTATGATATACAGTATAGAGCACAGTCCTGTATGTAGGTGTATGATATATAGAGCACAGTCCTGTATGTAGGTGTATGATATATAGAGCACAGTCCTGTATGTAGGTGTATGATATACAGTATAGAGCACAGTCCTGTATGTAGGTGTATGATATATAGAGCACAGTCCTGTATGTAGGTGTATGATATATAGAGCACAGTCCTGTATGTAGGTGTATGATATATAGAGCACAGTCCTGTATGTAGGTGTATGATATATAGAGCACAGTCCTGTATGTAGGTGTATGATATATAGAGCGCAGTCCTGTATATAGGTGTATGATATATAGAGCACAGTCCTGTATATAGGTGTATGATATATAGAGCACATTCCTGTATGTAGGTGTATGATATATAGAGCACAGTCCTGTATGTAGGTGTATGATATATAGAGCACAGTCCTGTATGTAGGTGTATGATATATAGAGCACAGTCCTGTATGTAGGTGTATTATACAGAGAGCACAGTCCTGTATGTAGGTGTATGATATATAGAGCGCAGTCCTGTATGTAGGTGTATTATACAGAGAGCACAGTCCTGTATGTAGGTGTATGACATATAGAGCAGTCCTGTATGTAGGTGTATTATACAGAGCGCAGTCCTGTATATAGGTGTATGACATATAGAGCACAGTCCTGTATATAGGTGTATGATATATAGAGCGCAGTCCTGTATGTAGGTGTATGATATATAGTATAGAGCACAGTCCTGTATGTAGGTGTATGATATATAGAGCGCAGTCCTGTATGTAGGTGTATGATATATAGAGCACAGTCCTGTATGTAGGTGTATGATATATAGAGCACAGTCCTGTATGTAGGTGTATGATATATAGAGCGCAGTCCTGTATGTAGGTGTATGATATATAGAGCGCAGTCCTGTATGTAGGTGTATTATACAGAGAGCGCAGTCCTGTATATAGGTGTATGATATATAGAGCACAGTCCTGTATGTAGGTGTATAATATACAGTATAGAGCACAGTCCTGTATGTAGGTGTATGACATATAGAGCAGTCCTGTATGTAGGTGTATGATATATAGAGCACAGTCCTGTATGTAGGTGTATGATATATAGAGCAGTCCTGTATGTAGGTGTATGATATATAGAGCACAGTCCTGTATGTAGGTGTATGATATATAGAGCACAGTCCTGTATGTAGGTGTATGATATACAGTATAGAGCACAGTCCTGTATGTAGGTGTATGACATATAGAGCAGTCCTGTATGTATGTGTATGATATATAGAGCACAGTCCTGTATGTAGGTGTATGATATATAGAGCACAGTCCTGTATGTAGGTGTATGACATATAGAGCACAGTCCTGTATGTAGGTGTATGATATACAGTATAGAGCACAGTCCTGTATGTAGGTGTATGACATATAGAGCAGTCCTGTATGTATGTGTATGATATATAGAGCACAGTCCTGTATGTAGGTGTATGATATATAGAGCACAGTCCTGTATGTAGGTGTATGATATATAGAGCACAGTCCTGTATGTAGGTGTATGATATATAGAGCACAGTCCTGTATGTAGGTGTATGATATATAGAGTACAGTCCTGTATGTAGGTGTATGATATATAGAGCACAGTCCTGTATGTAGGTATATGATAGAGCAGTCCTGTATGTAGGTGTATGATATATAGTATAGAGCACAGTCCTGTATGTAGGTGTATGATATATAGAGCACAGTCCTGTATGTAGGTGTATGATATATAGAGCACAGTCCTGTATATAGGTGTATGATATATAGAGCACAGTCCTGTATATAGGTGTATGACATATAGAGCACAGTCCTGTATGTAGGTGTATGATATATAGAGCACAGTCCTGTATGTAGGTGTATGATATATAGAGCACAGTCCTGTATGTAGGTGTATGATATACAGTATAGAGCACAGTCCTGTATGTAGGTGTATGATATATAGAGCACAGTCCTGTATGTAGGTGTATGACATATAGAGCACAGTCCTGTATGTAGGTGTATGATATATAGAGCACAGTCCTGTATGTAGGTGTATGATATACAGTATAGAGCACAGTCCTGTATGTAGGTGTATGACATATAGAGCAGTCCTGTATGTATGTGTATGATGTATAGAGCACAGTCCTGTATGTAGGTGTATGATATATAGAGCAGTCCTGTATGTAGGTGTATGATGTATAGAGCACAGTCCTGTATGTAGGTGTATGATATACAGTATAGAGCACAGTCCTGTATGTAGGTGTATGATATATAGAGCACAGTCCTGTATGTAGGTGTATGATATATAGAGCACAGTCCTGTATGTAGGTGTATGATATACAGTATAGAGCACAGTCCTGTATGTAGGTGTATGACATATAGAGCAGTCCTGTATGTAGGTGTATGATGTATAGAGCACAGTCCTGTATGTAGGTGTATGATATACAGTATAGAGCACAGTCCTGTATGTAGGTGTATGACATATAGAGCAGTCCTGTATGTATGTGTATGATATATAGAGCACAGTCCTGTATGTAGGTGTATGATGTATAGAGCACAGTCCTGTATGTAGGTGTATGATATATAGAGCACAGTCCTGTATGTAGGTGTATGATATACAGTATAGAGCACAGTCCTGTATGTAGGTGTATGACATATAGAGCAGTCCTGTATGTAGGTGTATGATGTATAGAGCACAGTCCTGTATGTAGGTGTATGATATACAGTATAGAGCACAGTCCTGTATGTAGGTGTATGACATATAGAGCAGTCCTGTATGTATGTGTATGATATATAGAGCACAGTCCTGTATGTAGGTGTATGATGTATAGAGCACAGTCCTGTATGTAGGTGTATGATATATAGAGCACAGTCCTGTATGTAGGTGTATGATATATAGAGCACAGTCCTGTATGTAGGTGTATGATATATAGAGCACAGTCCTGTATGTAGGTGTATGATATATAGAGCACAGTCCTGTATATAGGTGTATGATATATAGAGCACAGTCCTGTATATAGGTGTATGATAGAGCAGTCCTGTATGTAGGTGTATGACATATAGAGCAGTCCTGTATGTAGGTGTATGATATACAGTATAGAGCACAGTCCTGTATGTAGGTGTATGATATATAGAGCACAGTCCTGTATGTAGGTGTATGATATATAGAGCGCAGTCCTGTATGTAGGTGTATGATATATAGAGCACAGTCCTGTATATAGGTGTATGATATATAGAGCACAGTCCTGTATGTAGGTGTATGATATATAGAGCACAGTCCTGTATATAGGTGTATGACATATAGAGCACAGTCCTGTATATAGGTGTATGATATACAGTATAGAGCACAGTCCTGTATGTAGGTGTATGATATACAGTATAGAGCACAGTCCTGTATGTAGGTGTATGATATATAGAGCAGTCCTGTATGTAGGTGTATGATATATAGTATAGAGCACAGTCCTGTATGTAGGTGTATGATATATAGAGCACAGTCCTGTATGTAGGTGTATGATATATAGAGCACAGTCCTGTATGTAGGTGTATTATACAGAGAGCACAGTCCTGTATATAGGTGTATGATATATAGAGATTATTCCTCCACGTAGGTGTATTATACATAGATTATTCCTGTTTATAGGTGTACTATCTATAGCGCAGTGTCCTGTGTATTATACCGCCTGTATGAGATGATACTTCCGCCTTCACTTGCCTGTTTGTAGTAATGCACCGCAGTCACCAGTTCAATATGGAAGAATTTATGAGACAAAAACCCACAACTTTTAGTAGCACAAATAGCCGGCGCTTAGTGTGAGCACCTGTGAGGAGCCGGCTGACAAGGTGTAAACATTGGAGGACCAGCAGAGGACTTTGTGTTAGTAGCACCCATGCGTTGTGCAGTACACGAGTGGCGGATCCATGTGTACACAGCTATAAATCTCCAGCACACGGAGCCGTCAGCTGTTGGGACGGGTTGTGAAGATGCAGAGGTCCAGGAGGAACATCTGAGTACCGCTCACAGCCTCTTCTGTGGCTTCTCAAGGGTTCTTGTTGGCTGGTCATCAGAAGAAGCAGCTTATACAATGTCATGTGGGGTTCACCTTACATCCCTTCTTTGTGCACCTCAACATCAACAACGTGACTGGCACCAAGAGATGGACACAAGAGAAGATGCTGCCAGTACATAGATGGTGCACGAGATGACACCAGGCGGTGGACACCCACATCACTTGTCCCCAGCAGTGGCCGATCTCTCCCGTAAATGACCATGCAGGGGGTTCTTGGGAAGGAATTCTTGAAGGATGTTTGCGGGAGGTAAAGTAACGATGGCAGTCGAGTTAAAGGATCTGATTGTTGAGCTGTCCCCTGTACTGTTCAAAACGCTTGTTCGCCTCTTCACTAAGAGCATCGCCTAAAACAACACAAGATGCAGAATGGAGTCACACAAGTGTCTGCTGGTGGAGGATCACATAGATAGTGGGGGGCTGTGTTATGTCAGCTCTCTGCTCATACTTGGTGTCTATAACTAGACATTTAAGGAGGTGGTTCTCATGAGGTGTACGAGAGCATGACGTCACCTAGCTTCGGCCTCCTCAAGGCAGTGACATGATCTTGTAGCTGCGGCCTTCTAAGAGGCAGTGACGCCACCTCCTAGCTGTGGCCTCCTCAGAGGCAGTGACGCCACCTCCTAGCTGTGGCCTCCTCAAAGACACCGAGATCACCTCCTAGCTGTGGCCTCCTCAAAGACACCGAGATCACCTTCTAGCTGTGGCCTCCTCACAGACACCGAGATCACCTCCTAGCTGTGGCCTCCTCAGAGGCAGTGACATGACCTTCTAGCTGTGGCCTCCTCACAGACACCGAGATCACCTTCTAGCTGTGGCCTCCTCACAGACACCGAGATCACCTCCTAGCTGTGGCCTCCTCAGAGGCAGTGACATGACCTTCTAGCTGTGGCCTCCTCACAGACACTGAGATCACCTTCTAGCTGTGGCCTCCTCACAGACACCGAGATCACCTTCTAGCTGTGGCCTCCTCACAGACACCGAGATCACCTCCTAGCTGTGGCCTCCTCAGAGGCAGTCACATGACCTTCTAGCTGTGGCCTCCTCACAGACACTGAGATCACCTTCTAGCTGTGGCCTCCTCAGAGGCAGTGACATGACCTTCTAGCTGTGGCCTCCTCACAGACACCGAGATCACCTTCTAGCTGTGGCCTCCTCACAGACACTGAGATCACCTTCTAGCTGTGGCCTCCTCACAGACACCGAGATCACCTTCTAGCTGTGGCCTCCTCACAGACACCGAGATCACCTTCTAGCTGTGGCCTCCTCACAGACACCGAGATCACCTTCTAGCTGTGGCCTCCTCACAGACACCGAGATCACCTTCTAGCTGTGGCCTCCTCACAGACACCGAGATCACCTTCTAGCTGTGGCCTCCTCACAGACACCGAGATCACCTTCTAGCTGTGGCCTCCTCAGAGGCAGTGACATGACCTTCTAGCTGTGGCCTCCTCACAGACACTGAGGTCCCCTTATAGCTTCGGCCTTCTCAAAGACAGTGACATCATTTATATGTGGCCTCAAAGGCTTTGGGGTAACCTTCTAACTGTGGACTCCTAAGAGGCAGAGACATCGCCTTCTAGCTTCAGCACCCTAAGAGACACTGACATCACCCTCAAGCATTGGCCTCTTCAGAGGCATTTATGTCACCTTTTAGCTGTGGTCTCCTCCGGGGCAGTGACTTCACTTTCTAGCTGTATTCTCCTTGTGGGCACTGACATTAAGTTTTAGCTGTGGCCTCCCTTAGAGACACTGATGTCACCTTCTAGCTGTGGCTCCTTCAGCGGCAGTGACATCCCCTATCTGTGGCCCCCTCCTTAAAAGAACGACTAATTAAGATGGCACTGAAGTGATGAGCATGTACACCTGCTCTACGTAGAGGTCACGTCTGTCTTCAGCATGGCTGCGGGTCTTCTGTACTACTCCTGAACTATATTTTATGATCTGGTAGACAAGACCAAATTGCTGTAAATAATCGGAGTCAAGAGAAGACGCCAGCAGGGAACGTTTTCTCTGCTTTCTGGCGTCTGATGACTCTGGAAGCTGTTTAGACTCGTGTTGCCCTGGGGCCAAAGCTCCTAACATGTTCCACCCAACAAGACATTTAATGCTTAGAATATTTCCTGATCTAATTCACTGTAACAGAGGGTGAAATGTAAAGCAGCGCCTTACACAGGGGGGGAATCCTGCCTCACTACACCACCCATGTGACCCATATCAGTAATACCTACCATTACTGGCCATGTATCGCCAGTCTGATGTTGTACCATCTGCCAACATGTTGCATTTGACCCTGTTGGCGAGGCTCATTCCCGACCACTCACCTATATGACAGTTGTGTATCCAGATCCGGTGCCCGTCGTATTTGCAGTTACACTTCATGGCGTTGTTTGTGAAGTCGCTTTCGGCCACTTCATAGTTTGGATTAATGACAACCTTATGGATGGAGAGATGAGACATAGTTGAGAAGGTTATGTGGGACAACTGGTAGCCGCAAGAAAAGTGGAAACTAGGAGAAAACACAGGTGGATCTCCTACCTGAAGAATGTAGTTCCCTGGTTTCACATCCGTTATGTCGATCCACTGACAGTCAATGTCATGACGATACAAATCCCAACATCCCACGGTGATGCCCTGTTCCCCAAAGTTGGCGCATTCGTACCTTTTACTGACCACTGCCAAGAGAACGGGTGTAGCTTTAGATAACTGGGTTATTTCATGTAGAAAACCTCTCGATTCTATAGATCTGCTACCATGCTGGCTTGGGCTCCTAGTAAAACTCCTTGTGCAATCTGTCCCTTGTATTACATAATCACAGACTTAAAACTTGTTGCTGAATTGGGACCAAAGTACGGAACCATTTTGGTGAAGAGTTTTAATAAGTCCTATCCTCACAGCATGAAGAATCTTGCATGGTTTGTAGCCTCTAAGAGGACCTGCACAGAAGGTACGTGCTGCATGTACCCACTGATATCAGCTGACAGTATACCCACAGATATAAAGGCTAACCTTAACCTTCCCAACCATTCGAGAGAAGGAAAGGTGCGCCATAGGGTGCCATCTGTTATATCCAATCTCTGTCGAACATCAATGGAGACTGAGTAAATGGGATGGCTTAGTCATGTTCTCAGCCCTGCTGTGTGCTGATAGGCGGAGATCACACACCTTTACTATTGATTTAAAGGACGGCTCTAGTACTAGTTGTCACTCACAGTCTTGGCACTCGGAGTCCTCCAGACAGAAGCTTGCTTTGTGCCCCTCAGCTATTTTAGTCCCGTTGGGTGTGAGCAGGTCATAGTGTGTAAAGATATCCATGCTATGGTAGTGCCTGCAGAGACAGAGTCCACGTTAAGGGAGAACGACCAACCAGGGTTTTACTGAACTTTTTAAGGTTCCCTCACGTTTCATTTGAAACCTAAGACTCCTAGGAAATATTGGTGACCCAGGATATAACATCACCCTAACACAGCTAAATATAACAGCTCAACAAGGCTTACCCATGGCACTCGTGCCACACCCAAGAGTGTCTGCCAGCTTTAGGCCTAAAATCAGCTCGGCCATTGTTGTGTATCTGGGAGGAGAAGCGCAGGAGGCGTCTATGTCCATAGGGCCAGTTGGCATGGCGAGCAGAGCTGGACAGGCAGTTCTCTTCAGCTGCACAGTATAACATGTGTAGTGGTCGGTCTTCTATATATGCTGTCTCCTGGACAAGAGCTGCGTGTAGGACCAGGTCAGAGGCAGCTGCAAATGACAATGACAGAAGATACAGTCATGGAGATTGTTCGGCGTGAAGACGTCAGAAGGGAACATTGTAGACGTGATTAGATAAAGTGATGGAGACTCTTACTCTCAGAACAGATGACCCCGGCCGCGTGCCTGGTGCCTGTATTTTTGCAGCTGACACTCTTGTGGCGGGCACATTGCTGGAGAGACATCTCTGTGCCGCTGCAGCGTACTCCGCTCATAATCATTTCCGTCACGTTTGTGGCATCCCAGTACCAGGTTTCCTGAGTGGTGAAGTGATACATAACAGCAAAGGAGAAAGAAGCACCCAGAACCAACCCTATCATAGAAATCCCTCCTCTTCCCAATCCATTTATAATACATGAGGACAACTAACTCGACTGTGTGTAACAAGTAAAACTAGGTGGAGAGAACATGTATGGCGTGGACTGAACAGATCTTAATTATCTTTATTACTACTACTGCACTGTGATCAGTCATTAAAGGGGTAGGTCACCAAAAAAATATTTTTCTTTCGAATCAACTGGTGCCAGAAAGTTCTAGAAATTTGTGTATGTACCCCTTTATCAATGCCCAGTTTTATCTGTGTGAGACCCCGCTGTACATACCGTCACCGCATGCAGAGAGTACCCCATGCCGAGCTGTCGACATGCCACCATTGCTTCCTTAGTATTCCAGCCATCACTGCACAGGTAGCCCCAAGAGTTTCCAAGCTTCAACTCCACGCGGCCCTCAAATTGAGTGCGCCCCCCGATAATGCGTATCTGAGTGGTTCAGCCGAGGAGCAAAAGCGATGATACACAATAACAAGGAGAAGACATAAGCCAGACATGGACAGAGAAGCTAACGTAAAATAAGCAGACGCATCAATCGTAAAGCAGTGACAGAGGTTTACACAAGGCAAAGGTAAAATAAGACCCGAAGATCTCCCACATCTTATCGAGGACAGTTTTATGGGTTTGTCATGCAATAAGATATGGGAAGCCATAAATCACCAGTACAACATGATAGTGCAACATCCATACGTGACCAAAGCCAATCCCAGCACACAGATCCACCTGGCCAAGCATGTGATACAGCAAAGTACATACGTGATCAAAGCCAAACCCAGCACACAGATCTGCCTGGTCAAGCATGTTATACAGGTAGCACATACATGACCACAGCCAATCCCAGCACTCACTCATCCACCTGGTCAAGCAGGTGATACAGCAGAGCACATACAAGACCAAAGCTAAACCCAGCACACAGATCCGCCTGGCCAAGCACATTATACAGCTGAGCATGTGTGTGATCGAAGCCAAACCTAGCACACACTCATCCACCTGGCCAAGCATGTGATACAGCAGAGCACATACGTGATAAAAGCCGAACCAAGCACACATGGATCCACCTTGCCAAGCACATTATACAGCGGAGCACGTGTGAACCAAAGCCAAAACCAACACACACTGATCCACCTGGCCAAGCAGGTGACACAGCAGAGCACATACGTGACCAAAGCCAATCCCAGCACATGTTGATCCACCAGGCTACACACAATGTGAGCAGAACAGATACGTGATCAAAGCAAAACTATGGCACCGACTCCCTCTTGCCAAGCACAACATGACTTGCATAAAAGGCGTGGGGAATGGTGGGTAGCTTATTGGATTTTCATGCCCTTGTGTTGTGGGCAGAACATAGAGGTCTGGAAGCTGCACAGATACCTGGCCGTCTTGTTGGCAGGGGACATGCAACAACTGTTTCGAATTGGACAGTTATTTTTATTTCTGCTACCTCCTGACTCCAGTGAAAGTCTGATGAAAGATGCCGGAGATGGGGGTTATTAAGTCTTGTGTCTATGATAGCAGCAGTCATGGTTGAGATTAGTAACTGCACATTGGAAAGGACACAGATACATGTAGCAGTGGAAGCCTCACATAGGATGGCTGATCCCAAAGCCTGTTTAGTATGGTCTGTATGTGGCGCTATCTGGATAACCTATGACATAGGTTCTAATACATACCTGAAGGGCGCTGCTCACAAATCCCAGACCCAGTTGTTGGCAGACTATGGCAGCCTCCTTGGTTCCCCAGCCTTCGCCACAAATAAATCCCCAGCGCTCTTCTCCACGAGGTCCCCACAAAACCTCCACCCGCCCCTCATGATGGCTCCGACCCCCTGCCAAGCGGATCTGAGAGGAATAAGGATCCCATGTTTCAAATCCATTATAAAACAAATATCAATCAAGAATATTTCTTGGACGCCCCCCACCTGTGGTTGATTCTTTGAGTTATCATTAACATTTCCAGATACAACACTGTCCGTTCACTAACTTTCGCTCCCATAGAATACAGTGGAAATTATGCAGATGGCAGATTCCCTGTAAATACTGGTTAGATCACAAATCAAGAAGCTTTAGTGATGGTAAATAACTCATCTAGATGGGTGTTCATACACACAGCATGACTTAAGGTACCCGTTAAGGTACACGTTAAAGTTGATGAAAATGGACAATTTCAACCAAAATGAACACTTGAGTGAACTGTCACGGAGGACGACTGTTTTAGCTGGCAGATTGTCGTCATCTGGAATTAAGTCGGCCATGGTTGCAAGTTTTGGCTGCTGATTGGACAGAAGATTTTTTTCATTCAGCAGAGAAAGTTCCCTCAATGATTATTCGACCTTCGGCCATTGTCAATAATCAAGTACCAGATAGAATGGCCATTATGGCTGTATCATCAAAGCGATCAACCATCAACTTACTGCTATCTCTGATCACCATGTCTACAAGACCAGAGGATGAAATGTTACATCTAAGTCCCCACGATGCCTCTATTCCACATCAGGGTGCATGAGCTGCATCCTGATAGACCCTCAGCTGACTGAAGAAGGAAGTCATGTCCTCCTGTAGGACATGGTATGTTAGCATGGCTTGTCATGTCAGGACAGTATCTGATGGTGGAGATACTGCACATGAAGACCTAGGAAGAACTCAGTGGCAGAACTTTTCATTATGCAATAATAATGCTTCATGTGCCAAAGACTGGAAATAATATTTGGACTTGGAATGAGGAGTCTGTAAAATATTCCATATGTCTGGAAAACTGGCACCAAATCAAGCGTGACACAAACAGAAGGGAATCTTCACAGATGTCCATTTGTGTGCAGGATCAATAGCGGTAGCTGCAGCCTCTAGCAATGATTGTGGACGTCCTGCATTCAGAGGACGTCACCCAGAATTACCACTTCATGGCAAATCTCAGATATGACACTGAACAAGGTTTAATGGCTGATAATACTCACCACTGCAGGATTTTATAAATCTACAGACTTCTACAGACCAAAATTCTGGCATCGCCACATACATGGAATTAGGAATGATTATACAACTCCTATATAATGGAAATCTAACTTGGAGTATGGTAGAAAATGATAGTTGTTCCTTGTGTATTAATTGGCACGGCCACAGAACAATCATAAACAAATGGAGGAAAGAGGAGTTAACGAATGATCAAGATCCAGACACAAACTATCAATAACACTGGAACCAAGAGAAGAATTGTGGAGTGTGAAGGATTAAGAAAAGTGATATGACTGATCAGTCATTGATCTACATCAGCCTAGGAGATGATGAGGGAATTTATTGTAACCATTAAAACAATCAAGTCTATGGGGTTTCATGTCAGGTAATAAAGCTGATGGCATCCTCTAAGGACTTTTGGCCGGGTTTGCACAGCTATTAGCCATGAGATTGCCTTTTAGGTGGATTGTAGGAGGATAGAAGATCCTGACAAGTTTCATCTTGCCTCTATCCTAGCTTCATCTTGTCCGTCTTCTGTTTAACATACAGTCAATTATGATTAGAGACCAGAGATAATCTGACATCATCTACCATGAAGCGCCCAGCTGTGACTAAACCAACCATATCCATAGACATTGCTCCTCTGCACCTCCTCTGTTCTGCTCTCAGAATCCCATACTTAACGGGATCTGCGCTTTCTGGACACGATGGAAAGTCAACAGCTTTACAAGAATTAGGAAAAGAAGAAGGCATGAAAAAGATAAAGGTGTAAGAAAACAATAAAAATGTTTCCGAGTGTATTCTGGAGCACACATTGTATTTCTATGGTTTCCTACTGACTGCTGGTGGCACCTCCTGCATTACTGTCTAGATACTATCCTGATGACCTCAAAATGGAACGCTGCTTTATAGAAGGAATAAAGGAAGCCGGGCAAGAACATCATCTAACAACAGATCTGAGAGGCCTCCACCATGATTCTGCTTCTTCTAGCACTGCAGAAGGTGTTTTCTTGAGGAGACACCAAACTACCATGTGGAGATCTACAGGCCATGTAATGCATCCAGGGAAAAATATGCAAAATAGTTCTAAATTATAGGGAAGAAGGTTTGATCATATTAAAGGCAGGATGCCTACTAGTGAATTCTTGACCACTGTACGAGCTGCGATCCATGATTGGAGAATATTGGTCAAATATCATCCTCCTCCAAAAGGGAGCGTTACCTGTCTGTAGACATCCGTTTTGTGCTTCTTGCCCATTGCCAGGACACAACATGGTGTTGGCTGGTTAAGACCCTGTGATGGCAGCCCAGGTGGAAACAGACCCATATCTTTTGAGAATGGGTTGCAATGGTCCACATCCTTGTCCACTTTTTTAATGTACTTGGGTGATTGAGTACTTATCTCAGACTTTTATAAGAAAGTGCTGTCTACATAAGGGCAACTTTTCTTTTTAGAGGATGTTGCAAGGCTCTTAAAGTGGTCGGACAGCATTGGTACCTCCAATAGGGGGCACCAGAGAACAACCTGTTATTCTTCTGGAGAATACTTTGCATACTTTCCTCTTCTAAATCTCATTTTGCTGACGACCCTATGCTCTTGAGGTCTAATTTGGAGGAGCTCGGGGCTGGAGTCTCTGATACAGCAATATTGCTTTATTTCGGATGGATGACTCCCTGTTCTCATAGCTTTAAAGGGGTAGTGCGGCGGTAAAGAATTATTGACAGAATAACACACATTACAAAGTTATACAACTTTGTAATGTATGTTATGTCTGTGAATGGCCCCCTTTCCCGTGTCCCACCACCCCCACCCATGTACCCAGAAGTGTGGTGCGCTATACATACCTGTCACGTGCCGACTCGTCTCCGATCTTCAGTCTGCGATGTCTTCGGAAGGCCGGGCCGAATCCCTCCGAGTGCCGGCCGCCTTCTTCAGCGTCATCGGCTGCTCAGCCGCGATTGGCTGAGCATAACTGTGCCGGCACTCAGGACGCTCGGAGGGATTCGGCCGGCTGTCCGAAGACGACAACGCAGACTGAAGATCGGAGACGAGTCGGCGCGTGACAGGTATGTATAGCGCACCACACTTCCGGGTACACGGGTGGGGGTGGTGGGACACGGGGGAAGGGGGCCATTCACAGACATAACATACATTACAAAGTTGTATAACTTTGTAATGTGTGTTATTCTGTCAATAATTCTTTACCGCCGCACTACCCCTTTAAGTTCTCACAGACACCTCTATATAACTATGCAATGAAGGTACTTGCAGCTTGTGGGCTGTTATCCTAAGAGAAGGTCATTCATCGCTACTGCTATGTGTAGTCCGGAGGAGCTGGCAGTTTCCATTCAGGAAGTTCTGGGATTCTGTTCTGCAAAGAGTTTCCAGCTCTTCCCACCCAAAGTAAATAGACGCTCATAGTCTGTGTATGGAGGAACAGGCACGTGAACCAAAAGGAGCTTCTGTCTATGTGTCCTGTATGCTGATAGATTACTAAATGTTATGCTGGTTATACAGAGGAACATATTTCTGGTGCTGACAGTAATAGCACCACCAGAGGCAGAAGGAGAAAAATGAGTTTGCTGAGGAAAAAGAAAACAATCTGCAAGGAGCCAAAACAGGAGAATGACACAAATAGACAATGCTTGAGAAAGGCAGATGCATCTCCTGAAACGTCACTATTGTATGCTGACAGATTGACATCAAAGCACATATTGGAAGCAGATCCCCAGCTGAATCTGGTGTGACCTGTTGCTTCTACTGTGTATTGTTGTGGGTTGGCACTTGGAAGTCACTGGCGGAACGGTGAGCTCCTATGCTGGCTTTTTCCTTGGTTCACCAGAAGTGTGTGCAATGGGCACATGAGCATCAGCACTTAAACATACAGCTATAGAAGAAGGCGTCTGGTCTGATAGGTCACGTTCTCCATCATGTGGATGGCCGGATCTGTGTGCCTTACCAGAGGAAGAGATGGCAGCAGGATGCACTTTAGGAAGAAGACAAGATGGCGGGAACATTGGGGTGGGCAATGTTTTGCGTCCATTTGGATGTTACTGTGACACGTACCACCTACCCAACAATTGTACACATCAGGTCCCCCCTTCCTTTTCATGGTAGCAGAACCCCCTAATGGCAGTGATCTGCAGGATAATACCCTTGAGGCCACACTGGAGACATTGTTCAGGAACGAGGAACATGACAAAGATCAAGGTGGTGACTTGGCCATTAGATTCTCAAGATCTCGATCCGATTATGTGTGGGATTTGCTGCAGAGATGAGACCCATCCATGTAGGCCACACCTTACAGCTATCACAGGTCTATGGAGTCCGTTGCTCGACAGGTCTTAGCAAGAGGGGGAACGACGACACACAGATCTTATATAAATCATAGAAGCAAGATCCTGTATGAAACATTTAATGGATGATGGTTCTGCAACTAGTCTAGAGATAGTGTGTGTATGGTAGAAACAAGGTTAGAAGGTGCAACAATAACTATGAAAATCACCATGTTCCCAGGGAAGGTTTTGAGGTTAGAAAAGGTGTCATAACCAGAGAGCCACAGTAATCACTGAGACAAGGCAGGGACACTACTGCTTACTGGAGGACACAAGTTTCAAGGACTTAATAAAATTCTGTAAAGAACCGTATACATGGGGTCCATACCCCCAGTGATTGTTTGACTCCCATCTCTCATTGGTAGAGGAGAACCTGAACTGGTTGCCTACAGGACACAGCGGTCACCATCATAGTAAAGTTCAGACCATTCATCCCATCCGCATGTCATTCCTTCCTCCACACTTGTGTCACCTTCACACACCCCTCACCCATCCCATCACTATATGGCTCATCACTGGGCAGATGTGGCATACTGACCGTCTTGTCGTAGCCCAGGTACGGTGTGTTGCACTTGACGGCAGCATCTTCGCTGTGTTTGCAGTCCTCTTGTGTGATGTTCTTGTACTGACAGTCAAAGATAGACTCCTCAGTCCCAGTGCACCTCACCTCATTCATGTGGATGGCGCCCATACCTGTCCGAGAGGAGTAAGTTAAAGGTATAGATGACAGAATGTGATTCCAACACCTAGTCATATTCTTTATAGATTAGGAGCTGATATATTTTTATACTCTGTTCACATATCTAGAATGTCAGGCTGGACCCAACAATCTCATTCATTGGCTTGGACTGGCCTGTTCAGCTCATAATTGCCCCTTGTTTTAGGACTTTAGGAATTGAGGCATTTGGGACACATGGAAAGTGGTCCCTTCCCCCATAGTGTTTTTGACAGGGATCAGCCAGCACAAACACTCAAAGTGACCATTGCTGTATGGGGGTTTCTACGCCGTATCAGCTCATAGCTATGGGACAGATTTACTTGTCAGGTTACTCTGTTCCCCCAGCTCTAGACCACAGTGGATTATATAATATATAATTATTATTGTTCCTAAATCTCCTCAGTCTTGGTTTGTTCCTGGCCGGTGGAGATTATGATGTTGTATTTCCCACAATTCCACAGAATGCTCGGTATCCTGGGCTCAGCATTGCGGTGATATCACTTCCACATGTGCAGCTTATTACAGACTGGGCACAGACTCACAGCTGTCGGCCAGCAGTAGTGATGACTTCCAGATGTTCCTGCTTCGCTTTAATATCCGTCCTGTCATGGAGACAAAACCCCAAGATCCTCTCCGTGCAGCATCTGACTGTGGATCTTCAGCTTCTTGTTTCCTGTCTGGATCCATTGTACTCTCTGCGGACCTTACAGAATTGAAGCGAAGCTGGAGGACAGCATGCTGGGAATGTTTCTCTCCACCACAATTGGTAAACACTGATGGGTCTAAGGTCATCTCATCTAGAAAGGCTATAAATATTTTTTTTTTCCTGGAAAACCCCTTTAAGTTACTTGAATACAGCTGAATTCAAACATCTTTGGAGACCTTTGAGTGTTATACACAACTTTTCAGGGCAAACGGGGGCACTTTTGAATCTGAATCAAATGTGATGGTGGATTTTGTAGAACCAGACCCAAAATTTATTTAGCGAAATTGACTGAGCTCTATCCCTAAGGATGAGAGTCATTAATTCCCACAAGTAATACAGCCACAGCCTGGTGACCACTGATCTATCACATCCTGTCCATGTACCTGGTGATCACAAATCTTTCACGTTCTCCTCCATCCTATGCACACAGATGATGGTTCCAGCACCTCTTTCCTGTCCATGTATCTAGCGACCACTGATCTATTACAACCTGTACCATTCGGTAGTTGGTTCCCGCACCCCTTTTCTGTCCCTGTATGTAGCGACCACTGTCCTGTCACATTCTGATCCATCTTATGCGCTTGGTTGTTGGTTCCCGCACCCCTTTTCTGTCCATGTATCTAATGACCACGGTCCTATCACATGCTGATCCATCTCATACACTTGGTTGTTGGTTCCCGCACCCCTTTTCTGTCCATGTATCTAATGACCACGGTCCTATTACATGCTGATCCATCTCATACACTTGGTTGTTGGTTCCCGCACCCCTTTTCTGTCCATGTATCTAATGACCACGGTCCTATTACATGCTGATCCATCTCATACACTTGGTTGTTGGTTCCCGCACCCCTTCTCTGTCCATGTATCTAATGACCACGGTCCTATCACATGCTGATCCATCTCATACACTTGGTTGTTGGTTCCCGCACCCCTTTTCTGTCCATGTATCTAATGACCACGGTCCTATTACATGCTGATCCATCTCATACACTTGGTTGTTGGTTCCCGCACCCCTTTTCTGTCCATGTATCTAATGACCACGGTCCTATCACATGCTGATCCATCTCATACACTTGGTTGTCGGTTACCGCGCCCCTTTTCTGTTCATGTATCTTGTGAGCACTCACCTTGGCCCATGCGAGCACCAGTCAAGGCTTCTTTTGCACTTCCGAAGCCGAGCTCTCTACAGACTACACTGGCTGCTTGCAGATCCCAGCGATCGTCGCACACAGTGCCCCACTGCCCATTCTTCAGCACTTCTACACGACCCTCGCCAGGGCGGGAACCTCCTTTCAATCGGATGATCTCCTGTAGGACAGATGCAGAAGACAACCATGAGGGCACAGGGTGCAGCAGCAGTAGAGCCCTGTGATACCCTTCGCTCACTGACCTCACGTTGCTGTTGTTGTGCCACTTTCTTCTTCTTTATTGGTGTCTGTGCTGCAATTTGAGCTGCAAATACAGGCCCAAGAGTGCAACTTACTACCACTGGGCTCCCGTCCTGGCAGGCGGCAGAGCTGTTCAGCTTATAGTATTCAAAGGGACACAGAGATAAGTGAACCTCGGTGCCCAGGCACTTCACCGAGTGCAGGCGGAAAGATGGCTTTTGTCTGTCCAGATAGAGCCTGGCATGAGAAATCAAGTCATAAGAAGACTAATGAATACAAGGACAATGGCAGCTAAGCCAGGAGAACTGGAGCATTTAGGATAGTTTCACACCAAAACCATGAGTCCAGATCATCCATATATTGGATGCACTCCTGGTTTTGGCTTATTAATGCAAAATAGTGACCAGAATATGCAAATGTGAACAAGACCTTTGTCTGAAAGTATGTAACAGCCCTGCAGCAGCTGCATGTGGCCAAAACCATGCCCACATGCAGTAGCCAGTGGCGTGAGATGTTTCTGAGATTGTCTGTAACATCCTCTGGCCATTGTACACCGAGCACATCGTAAGAGATGTACAGTCACATGCAGCTGCGAGTAAAGCAAATCAATCACCCGATTCGGCACACAGTAGTTACCACCCAAATACCCCACACACCTTGCATTTTGCTTCCTCTGCACCTACAAATCGTGAATCGGCAAGTCGAGTGGATTGATTTACTTATACTTATGAAGTCTTGTGTGGAATCACTGAAGATTTCATAAGATGACAGATAAGAGGACTGAAGCCCCCCCCCCCCCACCATGTGTTACTTCTTATCTGCCATACATAAAGATAGAGAAGCAGAATCTCATAGGCTTGTCACCGGCACAGATGAAAATAAGGTTTTAAGCCAAAAGAAAGAAAGTGTTCTCAAACCAACAGCAGCTCATAATAAGACGATCACTGGGGAACCAAAGCTGAAGACAGTGGGGACCGTAGGAGTCATGGGTCCTCACACATAGTATAGACTAAGTCTTCTTGAAAAGCACCAAGAAAATTCAGCAGAGCGGAGAACAAGTGTCCCGCAGCCACTTGGTGACCGCAGGTAAGTACCGCTTACACCTTCTCAGTTATCCAACCTCTGTTATCCAAAGACACCTTCATGGGTTATGTGGAGAAGAGGAGAAATAAGGTTAAAGTAAAAATATACTGGAATAGTGGAAAAGACCACTATTGGAAGAAAAGGAATAAAGTGAAGAGCTGTACTGGGAGAGCAAAGGACTATACTGGAAGAGAGAGAACTGTACTGGAAGAGAAAAGTGTTTTACTGGAAGAGAGGAGGACTATACAGGAGAAGAAGAGAAGAGAAGGGCTATACAGGAAAAGAAGAGAAGGGCTATACAGGAAAAGAAGGGCTATACCGGAAGAGAAGGGCTATACCAGAAGAGAAGGGCTATACCGGAAGAGAAGAGAAGGGCTATACAGGTAAAGAAGGGCTATACCGGAAGAGAGGAGAAGGGCTATACAGGAAAAGAAGAGAAGGGCTATACAGGAAAAGAAGGGCTATACCGGAAGAGAAGGGCTATACCGGAAGAGAGGAGAAGGGCTATACCGGAAGAGAGGAGAAGGGCTATACCGGAAGAAAAGGGCTGTACCGGAAGGCAAGGACTACACCAGAAGAGAAGAGAAGGGCTATACCGGAAGAGAAGGGTTATACAGGAAAAGAAGGGCTATACCGGAAGAGAAGTGCTATACCGGAAGAGAAGGGCTGTACCGGAAGGCAAGGGCTATACTAGGAGAAGAGAAGGGCTATACAGGAAAAGAAGGACTATACAGGAAGAGAAGGGCTATACAGGAAAAGAAGGGCTAT
The DNA here is from genome assembly GCF_027789765.1 of Dendropsophus ebraccatus. NCBI lineage: Eukaryota > Metazoa > Chordata > Amphibia > Anura > Hylidae > Dendropsophus > Dendropsophus ebraccatus. The sequence continues at coordinate 4,088,134 of NC_091460.1, read as the reverse complement.
ACCGGAAGAGAAGGGCTATACCGGAAGGCAAGGGCTATACCAGAAGAGAAGAGAAGGGCTATACCGGAAGAGAGGAGAAGGGCTTTACCGGAAAAGAAGGGCTATACCGGAAGAGAGGAAAAGAAGGGCTATACCGGAAAAGAAGGGCTATACCGGAAGAGAGGAAAAGAAGGGCTATACCGGAAAAGAAGGGCTATACTGAAAGAGAGGAAAAGAAGGGCTATACTGGAAGAGAAGAGAAGGGCTATACCATTAGAGAAGGGCTGCACCGGAAGGGAAAACTGGAATACTGGAAGAGAGGAGAAGGGCTATATCGCAAGAGAGGAAAAGAAGAACTATACCGCAAGAGAGGAAAAGAAGGGCTATACCGGAAGAGAGGAAAAGAAGGGCTATACCGGAAGAGAGGAGAAGAAGGGCTATACCGGAAGAGAGGAAAAGAAGGGCTATACCGGAAGAGAGGAAAAGAAGGGCTATACCGGAAGAGACGAAAAGAAGGGCTATACCGGAAGAGAGGAAAAGAAGGGCTATACCGGAAGAGAGGAGAAGGGCTATACCGGAAGAGAGGAGAAGGGCTATACCGGAAGAGAGGAAAAGAAGGGCTATACCGGAAGAGAGGAGAAGGGCTATACCGGAAGAGAGGAAAGGAAGGGCTATACCGGAAGAGAGGAGAAGGGCTATACCGGAAGAGAGGAGAAGGGCTATACCGGAAGAGAGGAAAAGAAGGGCTATACCGGAAGAGAGGAGAAGGGCTATACCGGAAAAGAAGGGCTATACTGGAAGAAAAGAGAAGCTCCTTACCGGAAGAGAGGAAAAGAAAGGCTATACCGGAAGAGAAGAGGAGGGCTATACCAGTAGAGAAGGGCTATACCGGAAGAGAGGAGAAGGGCTATAACTGAAGAGAGGAGGAGGGCTATATCGGAAGAGAGGAGAAGGGCTATACCAGTAGAGAAGGGCTATACTGTAAGAGAAGAGAAGGGCTATACTGGAAGAGTGCTGAAACGCTATAATGGAAATTAGAGATAATATTTAATGGAAGAGTGGAAAGTATAATGAAACGGTGGGAAGCGAGCATAGCCCCAGTCTGCAGATGGGGTATAACTATTGAGAAGAGAGTAGGTAGGTAATATAGGGTAGAGAAGAGATGCAACAGAGAGGGAAGGTTAAATATAGTGGAAATAGCTATAAAGGAAGTATCGCTTATCCCTCCACATTGTTATAAAACGCCCAGTATGGTTTGAGACCTCATTACCAAGTTTAATACTCATTAAGTCTATGAAGTTCGTTCTTGTTATGGCTGAATTAGAAGAGCCGGTAGGTAGAGATTACAGTCCATAAAGCATAGAGTGTAGACCGATCACACAGCAGGGAACATGAGATGAAGAGCACTATATATACAGAGGTGTTTTAATAATGATCACAGACCTATACAGTATATGGAGCCCGCACTGCTACACCCAACATGCAGAGAGAAGACTCCACCAGGACTACCAAAGCCACATCCCTGATGTATTACCAGTCTGCAGTTAGAGATGAGCAGATGTGTGTCTACCATCCTGACACTTTTTTATACTGCCCCGCGGCCTTTATTTTTACGGTATGTGCCACACAGAATAGGCTATTCAACAAGTAAGAAAGTAAGTACCCCCTAAGGAGGTTGGGTCCAGCTGATTGAACATCTCCAGGTTAATTCTGTAGCACCATGTATGAAGCCATGACAGTAGACACCACAGGGGCCCCTACAAGAACTATTGCCCCCCCCCCCACCCCATCAAAGACAATGCACCAGAAGAAAAGGCCCATATGTGACGGAAGGGAAACAACATTAACGCTCTGGAGTCACAATTCTGACTTGAATAGATGACCTGAATAGAGCAGCTCATACAGGAACACCTCCCATCGGGGAAATATAGGGGGGTACGAGGGCATTTTTATGATGCTGTATAATACTACGAGATCACCGTTCAGTGTGACGTAGGTCCAATAATAGAAGGTATCTGGATGGGAGGGCAAATACGTTGGGGAACCATAGGAGACGTAACAGGTGAGTAGAATTGGCCTTTGTGTCAGGTTGGTTTGCTCATCTTTAGCCACGACCTGTGATAAACGCTTTGTGTGCCTGGTACCTGTTGTCGGTCTTCAGTTCCTTCTTTGAGGGGTCTTTCTTAGGAGGGGATCTGTTAGACAGAGGGCAGGAAATCACACAGTGCTGGAAACATGAGGAGAAGTTGTGGACCTTTCCTACAGAAACTTAAGGTACCCCATACAATTCCCATGCAATCCTCATATGTTCCATAACTCATCTGTAGAAGCCATCAATAGCTGATGGCCTAACAACAGCTATTCCTCCCGAGTCACACATACACATGTATGGTGGTCCTGGCCGCATGTGTCTTCAATGTGAGGGACTCAGGAGACCTTCTTACACATCCTGGGAGATGGGATCAGCACAATGAATTACTGAGGTACACGGCTGATGAATATGGCTTAGGAAGTTGCTTAGGAGAACCAAGCTTAGCCAGAGCATTGCTAGTTGTGGGATGTGGCGGGAGGTGGCTCAGTGGGTAGCACTCTAGTCTTGTAACACTGGGTTCAGATTTGACCAGGGATAAAATCTACATGTTTTGTGAGTTTCCTTATTCCAAAACATAAGCCAAAAACTTGTTTGGCTTATATCTCTTATACAGGTGCATGTATTCTGAATGGAAGAAGGGACGAAATATGCTGCCAGACTTGTCTGCCCGAGACTTATCTTCCCGTCTGACCCTTCTCTTCCTGGGAAGACAACCTTACGCATTGATGGTCAGACAAAATTTGTGGTTTTCTATACACCGGCTCCATTGTATGTGAGCTAAAGACTATGTTTATAGAGAATAGGATTGATGAAAAATGTTGTACTGTGCTATGGGCTATGCTGGCTCTATATAAATAAACTGGCATGGTGGGGGCCCTAGATACACGAGGCAAGGAGCCATAGGAACTGCTAGTGCCATATCCTAGGTATGACTTGTATCAGAGCTAGAAGCTCTCAGGCCAATGACTGATATGAATGCCTATGATGAGGCCTAAAGTGCCTGCTGTGGCGGCCAGAAGAAGGCCACGTATAGTTAACATGACTATGTCCTTATGGGTTGAGGTTCTCACTCAAGGGTAGGAGAATGATGTCCGGGAAGAAAAGGGCACAGAGTCCACAGAGTGGTTGGAGGCCGAGAGCCGGGGTACGGTGAAGCTGTAACAACTGACAGAAGTTTATTCTCTGATCCTTACAGTGAAGGAATCACAAGGAATAAACTCTCCGTGATACCTTGGGCTTGAAGCCACCACCTTGGGGACCCGTTTAGAGGCAGCTTGTTTCTTCAGGCGTCTGAGGGGAGATAAGATGGAGATGAATGTAATAAAAACAGTGGTCACAGCCATGGAGAGGTTCCTCCAGCTGTCACCATACTATCAAGAATCCAGGCATTTACACCATGTATGATGGGGACAAAGCTGGGTGGCCCCGGGGTGTTAGGGCAGGTGGTCAGGGTGGGCCCAGGTGTTAGGGGAGGTGGTCAGGGTGGCCTCAGGATATTGCGGCAGTTGGTCAGGGTGGCCCCGGGGTATTAGGGTTGGTGGTCAGGGTGGCCCCGGGATGTTGGGGCAGGTGGTCAGGGTGGCCTCAGGATGTTAGGGCAGGTGGTCAGGGTGGCCCCGGGATGTTGGGGCAGGTGGTCAGGGTGGCCTCAGGATGTTAGGGCAGGTGGTCAGGGTGGCCTCAGGATGTTAGGGCAGGTGGTCAGGGTGGCCTCAGGATGTTGGGGCAGTTGGTCAGGGTGGCCCCGGGGTATTAGGGTAGGTGGTCAGGGTGGCCCCGGGGTGTTGGGGCAGGCGGTCAGGGTGGCCCCTTAGTGCTGCAGCTGATAAGGTTAGTACCGCACTTGGTAGTTTATTTGCGGCCATGAAATAAACTGCCCAGTTACCTCCTGGGGTGCCGCTTTGTCTTGACGGAACGTTTTTTGCCTGAAGATTTTTTATCTTGTCTGAAAAATGTGAGAAAGATGTCAGAGAAGGTGGGGCCAAAACTAAGTGTATCTAAGCACACGATGGGTGAACTAAGTGTATCTAAGCACACGATGGGTGAACTAAGTGTATCTAAGCACACGATGGCTGAACTAAGTGTATTTAAGCACACGATGGGTGAACTAAGTGTATCTAAGCACACGATGGGTGAACTAAGTGTATCTAAGCACACGATGGGTGAACTAAGTGTATCTAAGCACACGATGGGTGAACTAAGTGTATCTAAGCACACGATGGGTGAACTAAGTGTATCTAAGCACACGATGGGTGAACTAAGTGTATCTAAGCACACGATGGGTGAACTAAGTGTATCTAAGCACACGATGGGTGAACTAAGTGTATCTAAGCACACAATGGGTGAACTAAGTGTATCTAAGCACACAATGGGTGAACTAAGTGTATCTAAGAATGGGAAGGGTTAACTAAGTATGTAAGCACATGAATGTGAACTAAGAGGACGGTATTTCCAGAGGTCACAGGTAAGGTGGCACATGGGCACCCAGCTACTGCTCCAGGACTTGCCCATCTGATGGGTGGCTGAGAGCCTTACCTCATGTGACACCCTCAGCACATGGTCTCACCTGTGACATCACCACATGCAGCAGTCTATAAAGCCGGTCATAGCTATACTTCTGTCGGTTAGTTGATGTTTTAACGTGTACAGACTCCTCTCCCCCCCTCAGACTCCTCTCCCCCCCTCAGACTCCTCTCCCCCCCTCAGACTCCTCTGTCACCCTGCAGACTTCTCTCCCCCCCCTCAGACTCCTCTCCCCCCCTCAGACTCCTCTGTCACCCTGCAGACTTCTCTCCCCCCCCTCAGACTCCTCTCACACCTCACATACAGCCCAGATACCCCAAACACCTCACATACAGCCCAGATACCCCAAACACCCCACATACAGCCCAGATACCCCAAACACCCCACATAAAGCCCAGATACCCCAAACACCTCATATACAGCCCACATACCCCAAACATCCCATATACAGCCCAGATACCCCAAACACCCCACATAAAGCCCAGATACCCCAAACACCTCATATACAGCCCACATACCCCAAACATCCCATATACAGCCCACATACCCCAAATACCCCAAACACCCCACATAAAGCCCAGATACCCCAAACACCTCATATACAGCCCACATACCCCAAACATCCCATATACAGCCCACATACCCCAAATACCCCAAACACCCCACTTAAAGCCCAGATACCCCAAACACCTCACATACAGCCCAGATACCCCAAACACCCCACATACAGCCCAGATACCCCAAACACCCCACATAAAGCCCAGATACCCCAAACACCTCATATACAGCCCAGATACCCCAAACACCCCACATAAAGCCCAGATACCCCAAACACCTCATATACAGCCCACATACCCCAAACATCCCATATACAGCCCACATACCCCAAATACCCCAAACACCCCACATACAGCCCAGATACCCCAAACACCTCATATACAGCCCAGATACCCCAAACACCTCATATACAGCCCAGATACCCCAAACACCCCACATAAAGCCCAGATACCCCAAACACCTCATATACAGCCCAGATACCCCAAACACCTCATATACAGCCCAGATACCCCAAACACCCCACATAAAGCCCAGATACCCCAAACACCTCATATACAGCCCACATACCCCAAACATCCCATATACAGCCCAGATACCCCAAACACCCCACATAAAGCCCAGATACCCCAAACACCTCATATACAGCCCACATACCCCAAACATCCCATATACAGCCCACATACCCCAAATACCCCAAACACCCCACATACAGCCCAGATACCCCAAATATCCCAGATACCCCAAACACCCCACATACAGCCCAGATACCCCAAATATCCCAGATACCCCAAACACCCCACACGCAGCCCACATACCCCAAATACCCCACATACAGCCCAGATACCCCAAATATCCCACATACAGCCCAGTCCTCTTCTGCTGATAGAGGGGTCAACCTACTATATGGGGGATGCACAGAGGAAGTCATTTGCTATATGGAGACTATGCACTATATGGAGCTGCACAGAGGGGGCTATTACTATAGGGGATACACAGGGGGGAGCTATCTACTATATGTGGGCTGCACAGAGAGGCCAATTACTATATAGGGGATGCACCGAGGAGCCTAATACTATACTGGTGCTGCAATCTACTTTATGGAGTATGCACAGAGGGGCCTATTACTATATGGGGACATAAAAGGGGGCTAATACAATACGTAACATAGTTAATAAGGTTGAAAAAAGACAAGAGTCCATCAAGTCCAACCTACAGAAACCCCACTGCCTTGATCTAGAGGAAGGCAAAACCCCTTACGAGGCAGATGCCAACCACCCCCCACAGGGAGAAATACAACCCCTCCCCCCTCAACTTCACTGGATCAATGTATCACCAGAAATCTATTGGTCATAATTTGTTATTTTATGTTATAATATATTTAGACAGTAACTCCTCGGTTCCAGAAAACCTTGATGTTCTAACAATTTGGTCTCCAAACAAAATCAAGGGAGATAACTGTCAGCTGATAGTTACTGTTGTGTTTGGGAATACATCTATGATACAGGGTGTCATAGAGGGGCAGGGGGTTTCCTCCAAATGGGGGAGGGTCGGCTGCCTCCAGTGCTTCCCCGCGGCCAGTGCCCGGGAATAGAACGGCAACATATGCGGGAACCGCGCCGTGGTTCAAAAAAAGGACACACTGGGGCTGTTCTATCGATGTGCAAGAATTAAGGCAAATGTACTGATGGTAGGGCAGGTGGTCAGGGTGGCCCTGGGGTATTAGGGCAGGTGGTCAGGGTGGCCCTGGGGTATTAGGGCAGGTGGTCAGGGTGGCCCTGGGGTATTAGGGCAGGTGGTCAGGGTGGCCCTGGGGTGTTAGGGCAGGTGGTCAGGGTGGCCCTGGGGTATTAGGGCAGGTGGTCAGGGTGGCCCTGGGGTATTAGGGCAGGTGGTCAGGGTGGCCCTGGGGTATTAGGGCAGGTGGTCAGGGTGGCCCTGGGGTGTTAGGGCAGGTGGTCAGGGTGGCCCTGGGGTATTAGGGCAGGTGGTCAGGGTGGCCCTGGGGTGTTAGGGCAGGTGGTCAGGGTGGCCCTGGGGTGTTAGGGCAGGTGGTCAGGGTGGCCCAGGGGTGTTAGGGCAGGTGGTCAGGGTGGCCCCAGGGTGTTAGGGCAGGTGGTCAGGGTGGCCCCGTGGTGTTAGGGCAGGTGGTCAGGGTGGCCCTGGGGTGTTAGGGCAGGTGGTCAGGGTGGCCCTGGGGTGTTAGGGCAAGTGGTCAGGGTGGCCCTGGGGTATTAGGGCAGGTGGTCAGGGTGCCCCCAGGGTTTAAGCGCAGGTGGTCAGGGTGGCCTCAGGATGTTAGGGCAGGTGGTCAGGGTGGCCTCAGGATGTTAGGGCAGGTGGTCAGGGTGGCCTCAGGATGTTGGAGCAGTTGGTCAGGGTGGCCCCGGGGTATTAGGGTAGGTGGTCAGGGTGGCCCCGGGGTGTTGGGGCAGGCGGTCAGGGTGGCCCCTTAGTGCTGCGGCTGATAAGGTTAGTACCGCACTCGGGAGTTTATTTGCGGTTATGAAATAAACTGCCCAGTTACCTCCTGGGGTGCCGCTTTGTCTTGACGGAACGTTTTTTGCCTGAAGATTTTTTATCTTGTCTGAAAAATGTGAGAAAGATGTCAGAGAAGGTGGGGCCAAAACTAAGTGTATCTAAGCACACGATGGGTGAACTAAGTGTATCTAAGCACACGATGGGTGAACTAAGTGTATCTAAGCACACGATGGGTGAACTAAGTGTATCTAAGCACACGATGGGTGAACTAAGTGTATCTAAGCACACGATGGGTGAACTAAGTGTATCTAAGCACACGATGGGTGAACTAAGTGTATCTAAGCACACGATGGGTGAACTAAGTGTATCTAAGCACACAATGGGTGAACTAAGTGTATCTAAGCACACGATGGGTGAACTAAGTGTATCTAAGCACACGATGGGTGAACTAAGTGTATCTAAGCACACAATGGGTGAACTAAGTGTATCTAAGCACACGATGGGTGAACTAAGTGTATCTAAGCACACGATGGGTGAACTAAGTGTATCTAAGCACACGATGGGTGAACTAAGTGTATCTAAGCACACGATGGGTGAACTAAGTGTATCTAAGCACACGATGGGTGAACTAAGTGTATCTAAGCACACGATGGGTGAACTAAGTGTATCTAAGCACACGATGGGTGAACTAAGTGTATCTAAGCACACGATGGGTGAACTAAGTGTATCTAAGCACACGATGGGTGAACTAAGTGTATCTAAGCACACGATGGGTGAACTAAGTGTATCTAAGCACACGATGGGTGAACTAAGTGTATCTAAGCACACGATGGGTGAACTAAGTGTATCTAAGCACACGATGGGTGAACTAAGTGTATCTAAGCACACGATGGGTGAACTAAGTGTATCTAAGCACACGATGGGTGAACTAAGTGTATCTAAGCACACGATGGGTGAACTAAGTGTATCTAAGCACACGATGGGTGAACTAAGTGTATCTAAGCACACGATGGGTGAACTAAGTGTATCTAAGAATGGGAAGGGTTAACTAAGTATGTAAGCACATGAATGTGAACTAAGAGGAGGGTATTTCCGGAGGTCACAGGTGAGGTGGCACATGGGCACCCAGCTACTGCTCCAGGACTTTCCTACCTGCCCGACTCCCCACGACGGCGCCGTTCTATTCATAAGGTAAATGTACTGATGTATATCTGCTTTAAGTTTAAGAACAGAGGTACCACTGTATATATACTATGCAGAGTTGGGCCTGCCCACTATATGAGGGTACAAAGGGGGCAATACAAATGTGGAGTTTGTTAAGAGATGAGGAGCGGAGACGAGTTGTGGCTGGGAGTAGGCCTCATGATGGCCCAGGCCAGATGGAGAAGAAAAGAAAAAGGGCGATCAGAGAAGATGCTTCCTGCGAGTCACTGGATGTAACTGCACTGTAATCACTTATATAGTGTGCAGAGCTGGATTTGCCTCCACATGGTTACGGATTGAGGTAATATTGATCACTGTACAGTGGATTTTATTCAGTAGCACAGTGATGGCATTAGTTAATATGTGAAGGTGATCTCCTCACTACCAGCATTATATATATTGTGTATACTAAAGACTCTGGATGTGATCTCCTCACTACCTGTATTATACATCTCATCTATACTGAGGACCCTGGAGGTGATCTCCTCATTACCAGCATTATACATATCAATCATACTGAGGTCTCTCGAGGTGATCTCACTACCAGTATTATACATATCATATATACTGAGGACCCTGGAGAGGATCTCCTCACTACCAGCATTATACATCTCATATATACTGAGGACCCTGGAGGGGATCTCCTCACTACCAGTATTATACATATCATATATACTGAGGACCCTGGAGGGGATCTCCTCACTACCAGCATTATACATCTCATATATACTGAGGACCCTGGAGAATATCTCCTCACTACCAGCATTATACATCTCATATATACTGAGGACCCTGGAGAATATCTCCTTACTACCAGTATTATACATCTCATATATACTGAGGACCCTGGAGAATATCTCCTCACTACCAGCATTATACATCTCATCTATACTAAGGACCCTGGAGGTGATCTCCTCACTACCAGCATTATACTTCTCATCTATACTGAGGACCCTGGAGAATATCTCCTCACTACCAGCATTATATATCTCATATATACTGAGGACCCTGGAGGGGATCTCCTCACTACCAGCATTATATATCTCATCTATACTGAGGACCCTGGAGAATATCTCCTTACTACCAGTATTATACATCTCATCTATACTGAGGACCCTGGAGGTGATCTCCTCACTACCAGCATTATACATCTCATCTATACTGAGGACCCTGGAGGTGATCTCCTTACTACCAGCATTATATATCTCATCTATACTGAGGACCCTGGAGGTGATCTCCTCACTACCTGTATTATACATCTCATCTATACTGAGGACCCTGGAGGTGATCTCCTCACTACCAGCATTATACATCTCATCTATACTGAGGACCCTGGAGGTGATCTCCTTACTACCAGCATTATATATCTCATCTATACTGAGGACCCTGGAGGTGATCTCCTCACTACCAGCATTCTACATCTCTTCTATACTAAGGACCCTGGAGAATATCTCCTCACTACCAGCATTATATATCTCATCTATACTGAGGACCCTGGAGAATATCTCCTTACTACCAGTATTATACATCTCATCTATACTGAGGACCCTGGAGGGGATCTCCTCACTACCAGCATTATACATCTCATCTATACTGAGGACCCTGGAGGTGATCCCCCTACTACCAGCATTATACATCTGATCTATACTGAGGACCCTGGAGGTGATCTCCTTACTACCAGCATTATACATCTCATCTATACTGAGGACCCTGGAGGGGATCTCCTCACTACCAGCATTATACATCTCATCTATACTAAGGACCCTGGAGAATATCTCCTCACTACCAGCATTATATATCTCATCTATATTGAGGACCCTGGAGGGGATCTCCTCACTACCAGCATTATACATCTCATCTATACTGAGGACCCTGGAGGTGATCTCCTCACTACCAGCATTCTACATCTCTTCTATACTAAGGACCCTGGAGAATATCTCCTCACTACCAGCATTATATATCTCATCTATACTGAGGACCCTGGAGAATATCTCCTTACTACCAGTATTATACATCTCATCTATACTGAGGACCCTGGAGGGGATCTCCTCACTACCAGCATTATACATCTCATCTATACTGAGGACCCTGGAGGTGATCCCCCTACTACCAGCATTATACATCTGATCTATACTGAGGACCCTGGAGGTGATCTCCTTACTACCAGCATTATACATCTCATCTATACTGAGGACCCTGGAGGGGATCTCCTCACTACCAGCATTATACATCTCATCTATACTAAGGACCCTGGAGAATATCTCCTCACTACCAGCATTATATATCTCATCTATATTGAGGACCCTGGAGGGGATCTCCTCACTACCAGCATTATACATCTCATATATACTGAGGACCCTGGAGGTGATCTCCTCACTACCTGTATAATACTTCTCATCTATACTGAGGTCTCTGGAGGGGATCTCCTCACTACCAATATTATACATCTCATTTATACTGAGGTCTCTGGAGGTGATCTCCTCACTACCTGTATAATACTTCTCATCTATACTGAGGACCCTGGAGGTGATCTCCTCACTACCTGTATTATACATCTAATATATACTGAGGACCCTGGAGGTGATCTCCTCACTACCAGCATTATACATCTCATCAATACTGAGGTCTCTGGAGGGGATCTCCTCACTACCAATATTATACATCTCATTTATACTGAGGTCTCTGGAGGTGATCTCCTTACTACCAGTATTATACATCTCTTCTATACTAAGGACCCTGGAGAATATCTCCTCACTACCAGCATTATATATCTCATCTATACTGAGGACCCTGGAGAATATCTCCTCACTACCAGCATTATACATCTCATTTATACTGAGGTCTCTGGAGATCTCATCACTACCTTTATTATATATCTCATCTATACTGAGGACCCTGGAGGGGATCTCCTCACTACCTGTATTATACATCTCATTTATACTGAGGACCCTGGAGGTGATCTCCTCACTACCAGCATTATACATCTCATCTATGCTGAGGTCTCTGGAGGGGATCTCCTCACTACCTGTATTATACATCTCATCTATACTGAGGACCCTGGAGGTGATCTCCTCACTACCTGTATAATACTTCTCATCTATACTGAGGACCCTGGAGGTGATCTCCTCACTACCTGTATTATACATCTAATATATACTGAGGACCCTGGAGGTGATCTCCTCACTACCAGCATTATACATCTCATATATACTGAGGACCCTGGAGGTGATCTCCTCACTACCTGTATTATACATCTAATATATACTGAGGACCCTGGAGGTGATCTCCTCACTACCTGTATTATACATCTCATCTATACTGAGGTCTCTGGAGGGGATCTCCTCACTACCAGTATTATACATCTCATCTATACTGAGGCCCCTGGAGGGGATCTCCTCACTACCAGTATTATACATCTCATCTATACTGAGGACCCTGGAGGGGATCTCCTCACTACCAGCATTATACATCTCATTTATACTGAGGTCTCTGGAGGTGATCTCCTCACTACCTGTATTATACATCTCATTTATACTGAGGTCTCTGGAGGTGATCTCCTCACTACCTGTATTATACATCTCATTTATACTGAGGACCCTGGAGGGGATCTCCTCACTACCAGCATTATACATCTCATCTATACTGAGGTCTCTGGAGGGGATCTCCTCACTACCAATATTATACATCTCATTTATACTGAGGTCTCTGGAGGTGATCTCCTCACTACCTGTATTATACATCTCATTTATACTGAGGACCCTGGAGGTGATCTCCTCACTACCAGCATTATATATCTCATCTATACAGAGGACCCTGGAGGTGATCTCCTCACTACCTCTATTATACATCTCATCTATACTGAGGCCCCTGGAGGGGATCTCCTCACTACCTGTATTATACATCTCATTTATACTGAGGTCTCTGGAGGTGATCTCCTCACTACCTGTATTATACATCTCATCTATACTGAGGCCCCTGGAGGTGATCTCCTCACTACCTGTATTATACATCTCATCTATACTGAGGCCCCTGGAGGGGATCTCCTCACTACCTGTATTATACATCTCATTTATACTGAGGACCCTGGAGGGGATCTCCTCACTACCAGCATTATACATCTCATTTATACTGAGGACCCTGGAGGCGATCTCCTCACTACCTGTATTATACATCTCATCTATACTGAGGACCCTGGAGGGGATCTCCTCACTACCTGTATTATACATCTCATTTATACTGAGGTCTCTGGAGGTGATCTCCTCACTACCTGTATTATACATCTCATTTATACTAAGGTCTCTGGAGGGGATCTCCTCACTACCTGTATTATACATCTCATCTATACTGAGGACCCTGGAGGTGATCTCCTCACTACCTGTATTATACATCTCATCTATACTGAGGCCCCTGGAGGGGATCTCCTCACTACCTGTATTATACATCTCATTTATACTGAGGACCCTGGAGGGGATCTCCTCACTACCAGCATTATACATCTCATTTATACTGAGGACCCTGGAGGCGATCTCCTCACTACCTGTATTATACATCTCATCTATACTGAGGACCCTGGAGGGGATCTCCTCACTACCTGTATTATACATCTCATTTATACTGAGGTCTCTGGAGGTGATCTCCTCACTACCTGTATTATACATCTCATTTATACTAAGGACCCTGGAGGTGATCTCCTCACTACCTGTATTATACATCTCATTCATACTGAGGTCTCTGGAGGGGATCTCCTCACTACCAGTATTATACATATCATATATACTGAGGACCCTGGAGGTGATCTCCTCACTACCAGCATTATACATCTCATTTATACTGAGGTCTCTGGAGGTGATCTCCTCACTACCAGCATTATACATCTCATTTATACTGAGGACCCTGGAGGGGATCTCCTCACTACCAGTATTATACATATCATATATACTGAGGACCCTGGAGGTGATCTCCTCACTACCTGTATTATACATCTCATTTATACTAAGGACCCTGGAGGTGATCTCCTCACTACCTGTATTATACATCTCATCTATACTGAGGTCTCTGGAGGGGATCTCCTCACTACCAATATTATACATCTCATTTATACTGAGGTCTCTGGAGGTGATCTCCTCACTACCAGCATTATACATCTCATCTATACTGAGGCCCCTGGAGGTGATCTCCTCACTACCAGCATTATACATCTCATTTATACTGAGGTCTCTGGAGATCTCATCACTACCTGTATTATGCCATCATATGTCTATACTAATGACATCATACGTGCCCCTCCCCTCTTCTCTTACTTGTAGAAGTTTTTATTGTACTTCTTGTCAGATGGGAATCCCAGCATGCCGCAGACCACATGACTGTTCTTCTGGGTCCAGCCCACATCACACACCTGTTCCCAGGTATCGCTGTATTTGATCTCTAGGACGCCCTCAGTGACGGGCAGTCGATTCTTGGCGGTGGCGATGACGGGACGCAGACGGATTTCCTCCAGTTGTCTCTGTTCTGTCTGGAAAGACATGAGCAGCAATGAAGATGACAGCACAGTGTACTGCATGCAATCACTCTCTGTTATCAGCCACTCCAGGCTGTGACACATGCACCCCCCTCCTCAGTACCTCTATGGTGTTGGGCTCCACGTATCCTGGGATCCTCTCATCCTTACAGATCACCCCGGCGTCCTCCTCATGGGTGCAGTCACTGTTGCCCCAGCCCCTGGACTTACAGTCCTCAATGCTTTTCTCACTCCCAGAACAGATGACGTTATCCAGCCAGATCCGACCTGTCAGAAGACAACGCTTATTATAAATATTAACCCCTCAGTTACCCAGGCATTTTTACCCCACCATTAAGGTCCCTATACATAGCCATAGCCGTACCCTGAGCTTGTGGCAGGTTCGACCATCAGTATAAGGGGCTCTCCTGATCAGATGATACCACCCAACCCCTTTTGCTCTGGAAGAAATAAGCCACAGCCAGAGCTCCCTGCTACCCCTCCCCATAGAGAACACAGGATCACTTGGCTGTGCTGTGTATGGGGAGGATGGGCCGGAGAGCAATAGTTCAGCCATCAATTATTACAGGTGTGTGGGGACCTATGGTCCAGACCACCAGGGAAGCAGACATTAACCCCTTCATTAACCTAGACCACAAGAACAACAATTTTTAACCCCATCATCACTGTAGACCATCAGGGAAGCAGACATTAACCCATCCATTACCCTAGACCACCAGGGAAGCAGGCATTAACCCATTTATTACCTTAGACCACTAGGGAAGCAGGCATTAACCCATTTATTACCTTAGACCACCAGGGAAGCAGGCATTAACCCATTTATTACCTTAGACCACCAGGGAAGCAGGCAATAACCCATTTATTACCTTAGACCACCAGGAAAGCAGGCATTAACCCATCCATTACCCTAGACCACCAGGGAAGCAGGCTACCCATTTATTACCTTAGACCACTAGGGAAGCAGGCATTAACCCATTTATTACCTTAGACCACCAGGGAAGCAGGCATTAACCCATTTATTACCTTAGACCACTAGGGAAGCAAACATTAACCCATCCATTACCCTAGACCACCAGGGAAGCAGGCATTAACCCATTTATTACCCTAGACTACAAGGGAAGCAGACATTAACCCATCCATTACCCTAGACCACCAGGGAAGCAGGCTACCCATTTATTACCCTAGACTACAAGGGAAGCAGACATTAACCCATCCATTACCCATGACCACCAAGTAAACAGACATTAACCCCTTCGTAACCTTGGACCACAGGTGTCAAACCTGCCGCCCTCCAGCCGATGAAAAACAACAATTCCCATCATGCGTGGACTAGCAAACCCAAAGTTTTGGCTTTCCAGGCATGATGGGACTTGTAGTTCTGGAACAGCTGGAGGGCAGCGGGTTTGGCACCACTGGCCTATACCAGTAAAGTAGAACTCCAGCTAAACTATTTTTCTTTCAAATCCACTGCTTTCAGAAATGTATACAGATTTTGTTGTTCCAGTATTGATATGACATGAGGTTGAGGCGATCGTCCGTCCTGTACACGGACCCCAGCACAGGCATAAAGCTTACATAGGGAGAGCAGATCTCCCACACAATGTGCGATGGCATCATCACCATGTGGCGGTATAATTCATTGTGCCCCGGATTGGGGTATTATGGGGGGTGGTAACTCACCTATCCCTACCCCATACTTGGCGCTGTGCGCCCAGCCCGTGGCCTCCGTGAATCCCAGGTGACGGCAGAGGATGTGAGCGTTCTCTATTGTAAAGTCATCGTCACAGATGGTGCCCCATTCCTGGTTGTAGAAGACTTCTATCCGCCCCTCGTTGTGCTTTCGGGGGTATCCGGCTAGACGGAACTTCAGCTTGGTGTTGTGTGTGGGGGGACGGCTGCTGGGCTGGGGGGTCTGTTGTGTCCATGCTGGAATAATGGTGGAGAGGGTACAGAACACCCACAAACCAGCTGACAGGTGCCCCATGGCAGGAGATCCTGGAAGAAAGGGAGAGTAGTGATGTTATCGGACCGGTGGGTGATGGCGGACGATCCCCCTCCCCCCACAACAAGCCGTTATATTATATGTTATAATCATCAGTCAGATGCAGAAGAAGCTAGATGCTGCTAGAAGCTGCTACCACCAAGACCCCCGTAAGTAAGAGAACCCTCCCAATTAAAATTTCTACTGACTTCCCTAGACCACCAGGGACACTGACATTACTGTTCATTGTCCTAGACCACCAGGGATACTGACATTACTGTTCATTCTCCTAGACCACCAGGGACACTGACATTACTGTTCATTCTCCTAGACCACCAGGGATACTGACGTTATTGTTCATTCTTCTAGACCACCAGGGATACTGACGTTACTGTTCATTCTCCTAGACCACCAAGGATACTGAAGTTACTGTTCATTGTCCTAGACCACCAGGGATACTGACGTTACTGTTCATTCTCCTAGACCACCAGGGACACTGACGTTACTGTTCATTGTCGTAGATCACCAGGGATACTGACGTTACTGTTCATTGTCGTAGATCACCAGGGATACTGACGTTACTGTTCATTCTCCTAGACCACCAGGGATACTGACGTTACTGTTCATTGTCGTAGATCACCAGGGATACTGACGTTACTGTTCATTCTCCTAGACCACCAGGGATACTGACGTTACTGTTCATTCTCCTAGACCACCAGGGATACTGACGTTACTGTTCATTGTCCTAGACCACCAGGGATACTGACATTACTGTTCATTGTCCTAGACCACCAGGGACACTGACATTACTGTTCATTGTCCTAGACCACCAGGGATACTGACATTACTGTTCATTCTCCTAGACCACCAGGGATACTGACGTTACTGTTCATTCTCCTAGACCACCAGGGACACTGACATTACTGTTCATTGTCCTAGACCACCAGGGATACTGACATTACTGTTCATTCTCCTAGACCACCAGGGATACTGACGTTACTGTTCATTCTCCTAGACCACCAGGGACACTGACATTACTGTTCATTGTCCTAGACCACCAGGGATACTGACGTTATTGTTCATTGTCCTAGACCACCAGGGATACTGACGTTATTGTTCATTCTCCTAGACCACCAGGGATACTGACGTTATTGTTCATTCTCCTAGACCACCAGGGATACTGACGTTACTGTTCATTCTCCTAGACCACCAGGGATACTGATGTTATTGTTCATTCTCCTAGACCACCAGGGATACTGACGTTATTGTTCATTCTCCTAGACCACCAGGGATACTGACATTACTGTTCATTCTCCTAGACCACCAGGGATACTGACGTTACTGTTCATTCTCCTAGACCACCAGGGATACTGACGTTATTGTTCATTCTCCTAGACCACCAGGGATACTGACGTTATTGTTCATTCTCCTAGACCACCAGGGATACTGACGTTATTGTTCATTGTCCTAGACCACCAGGGATACTGACGTTATTGTTCATTCTCCTAGACCACCAGGGATACTGACGTTATTGTTCATTCTCCTAGACCACCAGGGATACTGACGTGTACTGTTCATTGTCCTAGATCACCAGGGATACTGACGTAACTGTTCATTGTCCTAGACCACCAGGGATACTGACGTTACTGTTCATTGTCCTAGATCACCAGGGATATTGACGTTATTGTTCATTGTCGTAGACCACCAGGGATACTGACGTTATTGTTCATTGACGTAGACCACCAGGGATACTGACGATACTGTTCATTGTCCTAGATCACCAGGGATACTGACGTTATTGTTCATTGTCCTAGATCACCAGGGATACTGACGTTACTGTTCATTCTCCTAGACCACCAGGGATACTGACGTTACTGTTCATTCTCCTAGACCACCAGGGATACTGACGTTACTGTTCATTGTCCTAGATCACCAGGAATACTGACATTACTGTTCATTGTCCTAGATCACCAGGGATACTGACGTTACTGTTCATTGTCCTAGACCACCAGGGATACTGACATTACTGTTCATTGTCCTAGATCACCAGGGATACTGACGTTATTGTTCATTGTCCTAGACCACCAGGGATACTGACGTTACTGTTCATTGTCGTAGATCACCAGGGATACTGACGTTACTGTTCATTCTCCTAGATCACCAGGGATACTGATGTTACTGTTCATTCTCCTAGACCACCAGGGATACTGACGTTACTGTTCATTGTCCTAGACCACCAGGGATACTGACGTTACTGTTCATTGTCCTAGACCACCAGGGATACTGACATTAATGTTCATTGTCCTAGATCAGCAGAGAAACTAGAATAAGCCCTTCGTGGCCCTAGACCACACCACCGGATATAGCACCTTTACCACCAAGGATCCTGTCATTACCCTTCATTGCCCTAGACCACCATGGTTTCTGCCATTACTCTTCATTGCACTAGGCCTTCTGGGGTACTGGCATTACCATTTACTGCTCAGGATCAGAGCGATATAGATATTACCTTTCATTGCCCTAGACCACAAGGGATATGGACATTGACCTTTTCACTTTTATGAGCTAAGGATATTGGCATTAACCCCTTGATGAATCTTTATAAGAAGATCATAAGATCCCTGAGGTGGAATTCTCAGATCCTCCTCATCAGATCCACCACTTCTGATCCAACTCCCCAGACCCACCACATCTCATCCACCCTGCTCGTTGTGGTCTCCATACTTCCGGAGACCACAGCCTCTATGGTCCTCTAGAGGCCGGCTCCATTAGGAGTTCTGTTAGTACAATCCAGCAGTATAAATGCTCTAATATAATGGTCTCTTTCTCCAGGAGCGGCTGAATAAAGCTCTTGTGCTCTACACAAAGTCTGTAGCCGCTCCAGGACCCAGGAAAAACAAACAGGCTAAAGCCCGGGCTCCACGGCCGGAAAATCCATGGTTAGACGTCTGGTGGTTTCTAGTAACCTGGTAAAGATTCCTATGTCATGACTTCAGTGTACGTCAGATACTACCCCCTCCATATCATATACTAATCCTTCCATATCACATACTACCCCCTCCATATCATACACTATCCCCTCCATATCACATACTACCCCCTCCATATCACACACTACCCCCTCCATATCATATACTAATCCCTCCATATCACATACTACCCCCTTCATATCAAATACTACCCCCTCCATATCACATACTACCCCCTCCATATAACATACTACAACCTCCATATCATATACTAATCCCTCCATATCATACACTATCCCCTCCATATCATATACTAATCCCTCCATATCACATATTATCCCCTCCATATCACATATTATCCCCTCCATATCACATATTATCCCCTCCATATCACATATTATCCCCTCCATATCACATACTATCCCCTCCATATCATACACTATCCCCTCCATATCATACACTATCCCCTCCATATCACATATTATCCCCTCCATATAACATATTATCCCCTCCATATCATACTCTAACCCCTCCATATCACACACTATCCCCTCCATATCACACACTACCCCCTCCTTATCATACATTTCCCCCTCCATATCACACACTACCCCCTCCATATCATACATTTCCCCCTCCATATCACACACTACCCCCTCCATATCACATTATCCCCTCTATATGACATACTACCCCCTCCATATCATACACTACCCCCTCCATATCACAATACTACCCTCTCCATATCATACACTACCCCCTCCATATCACACACTATCCCCTCCATATCACACACTATCCCCTCCATATCACATACTACCCCCTCTATATCACACACTACCCCCTCCATATCATATACTAATCCCTCCATATCACATACTACCCCCTTCATATGAAATACTACCCCCTCCATATTATACACTACCCCCTCCATATCACATACTACACCCTCCATATCATATACTAATCTCTCCATATCAAATACTATCCCCTCCATATCATATACTTATCCCTCCATATCATACACTATCCCCTCCATATCATATACTTATCCCTCCATATCATACACTATCCTCTCCATATCATATACTAATCCCTCCATATCAAATACTACAACCTCCATATAATATACTATCCCCTCCATATCATACACTATCCCCTCCATATCACATACTACCCCCTCCATATCATACACTATCCCCTCCATATCACATACTACCCCCTCCATATCATACACTATCCCCTCCATATCACATACTAACCCCTCCATCACACACTATCCCCTCCATATCATACACTATCCACTCCATATCACACACTACCCCCTCCATATGACATACTACCCCCTCCATATCATACATTTCCCCCTCCATATCACACACTACCCCCTCCATATCACATTATCCCCTCTATATGACATACTACCCCCTCCATATCATACACTATCCCCTCCATATCACAATACTACCCTCTCCATATCATACACTACCCCCTCAATATCACACACTATCCTCTCCATATCATACACTACCCCCTCAATATCACACACTATCCTCTCCATATCATACACTATCCCCTCCATATCACATACTACCCCTTCCATATTACATACTATCCCCTCCATATCATATACTAATCCCTCCATATTACATACTATCCCCTCCATATCATACACTATCCCCTCCATATCATACACTATCCCCTCCATATCAAACACTATCCCCTCCATATCATATACTAATCCCTCCATATCACATACTACCCCCTCCATATCATACACTATCCTGTCCATATCACATACTACCCCCTCCATATCACATACTACCCCCTCCATATCATACACTATCCACTCCATATCACACACCACCCCCTCCTTATAACATACCATCCCCTCCATATCACATACTATCCCCTCCATATTACATACTATCCCCTCCTTATAACACACTATCCCCTCCATATCACATATTATCCCCTCCTTATAACATACCATCCCCTCCATATTACATACTATCCCCTCCATATCACATATTATCCCCTCCATATCACATACTATCCCCTCCATATTACATACTATCCCCTCCATATTACATACTATCCCCTCCATATTACATACTATCCCCTCCTTATAACATACCATCCCCTCCATATCACATACTATCCCCTCCATATCACATATTATCCCCTCCATATTACATACTATCCCCTCCATATCATATTATCCCCTCCTTATAACACACTATCCCCTCCATATCACATACTATCCCCTCCATATCACATACCATCCCCTCCTTATAACACACTATCCCCTCCATATCACATATTATCCCCTCCTTATAACATACCATCCCCTCCATATTACATACCATCCCCTCCATATAACATACCATCCCCTCCATATCACATATTATCCCCTCCATATCACATATTATCCCCTCCATATTACATACTATCCCCTCCTTATAACACACTATCCCCTCCATATCACATATTATCCCCTCCTTATAACATACCATCCCCTCCATATTACATACTATCCCCTCCATATCACATATTATCCCCTCCTTATAACATACCATCCCCTCCATATTACATACTATCCCCTCCTTATAACATACCATCCCCTCCATATCACATATTATCCCCTCCATATCACATATTATCCCCTCCATATTACACACTATCCCCTCCATATCACATATTATCCCCTCCTTATAACATACCATCCCCTCCATATTACATACTATCCCCTCCATATCACATATTATCCCCTCCTTATAACATACCATCCCCTCCATATTACATACTATCCCCTCCATATCACATATTATCACCTCCTTATAACATACCATCCCCTCCATATTACATACCATCCCCAGATCATTAAGGGCCCAGCCAACAGATCTTTAAGAGATCCAGCCAATGGATCATTAGAAGATCCGCAGCAAGAGGCTCATCCAAATGTTCAGCAGAGTATGGGTGGGTTCACACTGAGGAATTCTCCCGGATAATGTCCGCGGAATTCCGCTGTCTGTCCGTGACATGTCACTTCTTTCGGCGTATAGCGGAATACGCCGGCCCATAGAATGGTGTCTATGGAGTCGGCGGAAAGGCGCGCAGCCAGACAACAGTATTCCGTATGTAATACGGCCTTATAGCTTATTATAGTCCGTTTACATGAAGCAATAATTCGACCAATCGATCGTTTAACGATTTTGAAGCAACAATTTTTTTTATAACGATAAGCGTTAAGACAAATAAATAGTTAGAAAAAACATTATTGAGATTTTTTTTAAGATCGCTTAAGCCCATCTCACACATAGGGTGAATCTATTGTTCTTCTTCCAATGCTCAGTAGCCCTTGTTACAGTGGTGAGCAGGGGTCATCTCACTCTAAGGGCCCTATTAAACAGATGATTGTTGTGGGAAAAATTATTATAGTGTTCGAATGTAAGTGATAATCTTTTGGTGTGTTTGCGGGCAACGATCAAACTTCTAACGAAAATTCATTTGTGTGTCGTTGATCGCAGATTATAAATCCATTGTTAACTGTTCCTTCTATTTTCATCCTCGTGTTCCCTGTTGACGCCCATTGTAGGAGGAGCTGCAACGTACATAATATCTAAGAAATGAAAAAAAAATTCTCGCCACCTACTTGAACAATGTAGGTGTAATAAATCTGAAGTGAACGATCAACGAGGACAGGACGACCACAAGAACGATGGTAAGTACTGATCATCATTCCTTGTCATTGGTTGAATGATTTCAGGTCTTCTTAAAAGTGGTCTTTTGAGATTGTTTATCGTTAATCACCAAAAAAATCACTTTGTCTAATACAGGGGTAGGGCTACAACTCCCATCATGCCTTGAGAGCCAAGGTTCCTGACCCCTGGTCTAATAGAACCCTAAGCCTACGCTGCCCGAGACACTACAAGCTGCCATGTCCTGTGTGCCACTGGGAACTTTTTCAGCAGTTTTCTCTCCGGTTTTCTCTAGCTCTCACTCCCCACACACATCAATGTGCGCCTTTCTTGCAGTATTTCTGGTTAGTACTAACCACTACTCACCAGGAACACCTCACATGACCGGCCACTCTGGAGATTTTCTCCCCCCGGAGTTACACTATTCAGCCCTCAGATCCTTACCCACATTTTCCTGCTTCCTTCATCAGTAAAGTACTGGCTCATATCCCCCAGACAGACACCATTCTCACCACATAATCCACATTATCCACTTCACTGACCAAGGAAATAACATGGATTATCTGGTGACAATGGCGTCTGGGGGTTGTGGTTTTATTATTCTGGCTGATCAGTGTACATAAGTGCCAATGACTAGTGTTATGTAACATCAGTGTACAGTGGCTTGTGGAAGTATTCAACCCCCCCCCCCCATTACAACCTGTGTATAAATGTTTGTTTGTATTTTTTGCGTGTGATGCATCTACACAGAACAGTCTAAATTGGTGACATGGAAATTCTTAGTTTAAAAAAAACCTGTCCTGTACTTATGTATTCACCCCTTCTGCTATGAAGGCTCTTAAAGGTTCCAATGTAACATCCTTAGTGACATGAAGCCCCCTAAGGGTCACATGATTTGGAAGAAAGTGCTAAATATTTGTAATTTACTTCTATTAAAAATCTCCAGCCTTCCAATACTTATCAGCTGCTGTAAGTTCTGCAGTAAGTGGTGTATTCTCTCCAGTCTGACACAGTGCTCTCTGCTGCCACCTCTGTCCACGTCAGGAACTGTCCAGAGCAGCAGCAAATCCCCATAGAAAACCTCTCCTGCTCTGGACAGTTCCTGACATGGACAGAGGGGGCAGCAGAGAGCACTGTGTCAGACTGGAGAGAATACACCACTTCCTGTAGGACATACAGCAGCTGATAAGTACTGGAAGACTGGAGATTTTTAAATAGAACTAAATTACACACCTGTATGAATTTCTGAATGTGCAAAAGAACAATCCAGAGATCACCATTACAGGTGTCAACGTAGTGAGCTAGCCAGACCTTCCCTCTGGGAAGGAACAACCAAGCCAAGGAATGTGTCCAGTTAAGGAGACCACCCAAGCAAAGTATCCATCCACAGACAGCTGTTTCGGGGTATTTGCCCCTCATCAGTGTGGAGTAGGCTTCTGGCTAGTGGGAGCAATGCTAGTAAGTGCATGCAAAAAGGGATGATGGTTGACCTCAGGGAGATCAACCAAAAAACACCACAGAAACCCATCACAGGTCTCGACGTGAGTGTATTCTAGTACATTGCCCCCTGGGAAATCAAATATGCAAAAGAACACTTCAGAGACACCATCACAGGTCACAACGTAGTGAGCTAGCCAGACCTTTCCTCCGGGAAGGAACAACCAAGCCAAGGAATGTGTCCAGTTAAGGAGACCACCCAAGCAAGGTATCCATCCACAGACAGCTGTTTCGGGGTATTGGCTAGTTCACTACGTTGTGACCTGTAATGGTGTCTCTGGAGTGTTCTTTTGCATATTTGATTTTCCAGGGGGCAATGTACTAGAATACACTCACATCGAGACCTGTGATGGGTTTCTGTGGTGTTTTTTGGTTGATCTCCCTGAGGTCAACCATCATCCCTTTTTGAATTTCTGAAACCAGTTGATTTGAAAGAAAAATTTATTTCACTGGAGTATCCCTTTATTGGTTTAGGGCAGTGGTGCTAAACCTGCTGCCCTCCAGCTGTTCCAGAACTACATGTCCCATCATGCACGGACAGCCAAAACAGACTAGAAAGAGAACATCAATCCAAAAAGTATCCGTAGCACTCAAGCTCGTAAAATCAAGATCCTTTATTTTTCACGAACACATATACATCCAAAAGATACACACCACATCCTGCAGGACATACAGCAGCTGACAAGTATGGGAAGATGTGAAATTTTTTTAATAGAAGTAAATTACAAATCTCTTGCAGAAAATTATGAAAGAAAAAAAATAAACTTGTGTCCAGACCAGCATAATAAGATCTGCCCATAGCAGCACAATAATGGTACACTACATAGAGCACAGACTGGAGGATCTATGTGGCTTAGGCTCTGTATACAGCAGGCTCCTCGGGACACACTCACAGCTGACATCACTCCCAGCCTCGGGCCTCCTTATTGGGTCTCTGATCTGATTCACGTCTCAGCTGGTCAGACAGAACAAAATGTTCCCTCAGGGCTCTGATCCAAGCAAGGAAAGAATCCCAGGAATTCTAGAATATTCATTACAGACACAGAAATACAAGATTACAGAAATGGCGATCCAGGTATAGAAGAAGCCAGGAGCTGCTGAGGGATGTAACGTCTGGGGGAGCCTGGATGTCAGATCTGTAGGTGAACATAGGATCCATCACAGAGACCGATGGCCAAGACTGCTTACTATGGAGGAAGGACAAGGAGATCACTCCAAGCCACAAGCCCAGGACGACAAGCAATTTGTAGGGTCTTTGATATCTTGGACTTAAACAGACATGTCCGCCTCCAACATGACTCATGGAAAAGTAATAAAGCGGGAGCTGCAGTAAAGTAACAACTCACACAAGGCTCCGTGCCCATAGTGTGACCGCTCTTACAGTATATACCCCATAGTGTGACCGCTCTTACAGTATATACACTCCATAGTGTGACCGCTCTTACAGTATATACCCCATAGTGTGACCGCTCTTACAGTATATACCCCATAGTGTGACCGCTCTTACAGTATATACACCATAGTGTGACCGCTCCTACAGTATATACACCCCATAGTGTGACCGCTCTTACAGTATATACACCATAGTGTGACCGCTCTTACAGTATATACACCATAGTGTGACCGCTCTTACAGTATAGACCCCATAGTGTGACCGCTCTTACAGTATATACACCATAGTGTGACCGCTCTTACAGTATAGACCCCATAGTGTGACCGCTCTTACAGTATATACCCCATAGTGTGACCGCTACTACAGTATATACACCATAGTGTGACCGCTCTTACAGTATATACACTCCATAGTGTGACCGCTCTTACAGTATATACACCATAGTGTGACCGCTCTTACAGTATATACCCCATAGTGTGACCGCTCTTACAGTATATACCCCAGTGTGACAGCTCTTACAGTATACACCCCATAGTGTGACCGCTCTTACAGTATATACACCATAGTGTGACCGCTCTTACAGTATATACACCATAGTGTGACCGCTCCTACAGTATATACCCTATAGTGTGACCGCTCTTACAGTATATACCCCATAGTGTGACCGCTCTTACAGTATATATATACCATAGTGTGACCGCTCTTACAGTATAGACCCCATAGTGTGACCGATCTTACAGTATATACACCATAGTGTGACCGCTCTTACAGTATATATACCATAGTGTGACCGCTCTTACAGTATATACTCCATAGTGTGACCGCTCTTACAGTATATACACCCCATAGTGTGACCGCTCTTACAGTATATACACCATAGTGTGACCGCTCTTACAGTATATATACCATAGTGTGACCGCTCTTACAGTATATACTCCATAGTGTGACCGCTCTTACAGTATATACACCCCATAGTGTGACCGCTCTTACAGTATATACACCATAGTGTGACCGCTCTTACAGTATATACACCATAGTGTGACCGCTCTTACAGTATATACCCCATAGTGTGACCGCTCTTACAGTATATACACCATAGTGTGACCGCTCTTACAGTATATACACCATAGTGTGACCGCTCTTACAGTATATACCCCATAGTGTGACCGCTCTTACAGTATATACCCCATAGTGTGACCGCTCTTACAGTATATACACCATAGTGTGACCGCTCTTACAGTATATACACCATAGTGTGACCTCTCTTACAGTATATACCCCACAGTGTGACCGCTCTTACAGTATATACACCATAGTGTGACCGCTCTTACAGTATATACTCCATAGTGTGACCGCTCTTACAGTATATACACCATAGTGTGACCGCTCTTACAGTATATACACCATAGTGTGACCGCTCTTACAGTATATACACCATAGTGTGACCGCTCTTACAGTATATACTCCATAGTGTGACCGCTTACAGTATATACTCCATAGTGTGACCGCTCTTACAGTATAGACTCTATAGTGTGACCGCTCTTACAGTATATACCCCATAGTGTGACCGCTCTTACAGTATATACACCATAGTGTGACCGCTCTTACAGTATATACCCCATAGTGTGACCGCTCTTACAGTATATACACCATAGTGTGACCGCTCTTACAGTATATACACCATAGTGTGACCGCTCTTACAGTATATACCCCATAGTGTGACCGCTCATACAGTATATACCCCATAGTGTGACCGCTCTTACAGTATATACACCATAGTGTGACCGCTCTTACAGTATATACACCATAGTGTGACCGCTCTTACAGTATATACACACCATAGTGTGACCGCTCTTACAGTATACACCATAGTGTGACCGCTCTTACAGTATATACACCATAGTGTGACCTCTCTTACAGTATATACACCATAGTGTGACCGCTCTTACAGTATATACACCATAGTGTGACCGCTCTTACAGTATATACACCAAAGTGTGACCGCTCTTACAGTATATACACCATAGTGTGACCTCTCTTACAGTATATACACCATAGTGTGACCGCTCTTACAGTATATACCCCATAGTGTGACCGCTCTTACAGTATATACACCATAGTGTGACCTCTCTTACAGTATATACACCATAGTGTGACCGCTCTTACAGTATATACCCCATAGTGTGACCGCTCTTACAGTATATACACCATAGTGTGACCGCTCTTACAGTATATACACCATAGTGTGACCGCTCTTACAGTATATACACCATAGTGTCACCGCTCTTACAGTATATACCCCATAGTGTGACCGCTCTTACAGTATATACACCCCATAGTGTGACCGCTCTTACAGTATATACACCATAGTGTGACCGCTCTTACAGTATATACCCCATAGTGTGACCGCTCTTACAGTATATACCCCATAGTGTGACCGCTCTTACAGTATATACCCCATAGTGTGACCGCTCTTACAGTATATACACCATAGTGTGACCGCTCTTACAGTATATACCCCATAGTGTGACCGCTCTTACAGTATATACCCCACAGTGTGACTGCTCTTACAGTATATACCCCATAGTGTGACCGCTCTTACAGTATATACACCATAGTGTGACCGCTCTTACAGTATATACCCCATAGTGTGACCGCTCTTACAGTATATACCCCATAGTGTGACCGATCTTACAGTATATACACCATAGTGTGACCCCTCTTACAGTATATACCCCATAGTGTGACCACTCTTACAGTATATACACCATAGTGTGACCGCTCTTACGGTATATACCCCATAGTGTGACCGCTCTTACGGTATATACCCCATAGTGTGACCGCTCTTACAGTATATACCCCATAGTGTGACCGCTCTTACAGTATATACACCCCATAGTGTGACCGCTCTTACAGTATATACACCATAGTGTGACCGCTCTTACAGTATATAAACCATAGTGTGACCGCTCTTACAGTATATACCCCATAGTGTGACCGCTCTTACAGTATATACACCATAGTGTGACCGCTCTTACAGTATATACCCCATAGTGTGACCGCTCTTACAGTATATACACCCCATAGTGTGACCGCTCTTACAGTATATACACCTTAGTGTGACCGCTCTTACAGTATATACTCCATAGTGTGACCGCTCTTACAGTATATACACCATAGTGTGACCGCTCTTACAGTATATACACCATAGTGTGACCGCTCTTACAGTATATACACCATAGTGTGACCGCTCTTACAGTATATACACCATAGTGTGACCCCTCTTACAGTATATACACTATAGTGTGACCGCTCTTACAGTATATACCCCATAGTGTGACCGCTCTTACAGTATATACACCATAGTGTGACCACTCTTACAGTATATACACTATAGTGTGACCGCTCTTACAGTATATACCCCATAGTGTGACCGCTCTTACAGTATATACACCCCATAGTGTGACCGCTCTTACAGTATATACCCCATAGTGTGACCGCTCTTACAGTATATACACCATAGTGTGACCGCTCTTACAGTATATACTCCATAGTGTGACCGCTCTTACAGTATATACCCCATAGTGTGACCGCTCTTACAGTATATACCCCATAGTGTGACCGCTCTTACAGTATATACTCCACAGTGTGACCGCTCTTACAGTATATACCCCATAGTGTGACCGCTCTTACAGTATATACCCCATAGTGTGACCGCTCTTACAGTATATACTCCATAGTGTGACCGCTCTTACAGTATATACTCCATAGTGTGACCGCTCTTACAGTATATACACCATAGTGTGACCACTCTTACAGTATATACACTATAGTGTGACCGCTCTTACAGTATATACCCCATAGTGTGACCGCTCTTACAGTATATACCCCATAGTGTGACCGCTCTTACAGTATATACTCCATAGTGTGACCGCTCTTACAGTATATACACCATAGTGTGACCACTCTTACAGTATATACACTATACTGTGACCGCTCTTACAGTATATACCCCATAGTGTGACCGCTCTTACAGTATATACACCCCATAGTGTGACCGCTCTTACAGTATATACCCCATAGTGTGACCGCTCTTACAGTATATACACCATAGTGTGACCGCTCTTACAGTATATACCCCATAGTGTGACCGCTCTTACAGTATATACCCCATAGTGTGACCGCTCTTACAGTATATACTCCACAGTGTGACCGCTCTTACAGTATATACCCCATAGTGTGACCGCTCTTACAGTATATACCCCATAGTGTGACCGCTCTTACAGTATATACCCCATAGTGTGACCGCTCTTACAGTATATACCCCATAGTGTGACCTCTCTTACAGTATATACCCCATAGTGTGACCGCTCTTACAGTATATATACCATAGTGTGACCGCTCTTACAGTATATACCCCATAGTGTGACCGCTCTTACAGTATATACACCCCATAGTGTGACCGCTCTTACAGTATATACACCATAGTGTGACCGCTCTTACAGTATATACACCATAGTGTCACCGCTCTTACAGTATATACACTCCATAGTGTGACCGCTCTTACAGTATATACTCCATAGTGTGACCGCTCTTACAGTATATACCCCATAGTGTGACCGCTCTTACAGTATATACAACATAGTGTGACCGCTCTTACAGTATATACACCACAGTGTGACCGCTCTTACAGTATATACCCCATAGTGTGACCGCTCTTACAGTATATACCCCATAGTGTGACCGCTCTTACAGTATATACAACATAGTGTGACCGCTCTTACAGTATATACACCACAGTGTGACCGCTCTTACAGTATATACACCACAGTGTGACCGCTCTTACAGTATAGACTCTATAGTGTGACCGCTCTTACAGTATATACACCATAGTGTGACCGCTCTTACAGTATAGACTCTATAGTGTGACCGCTCTTACAGTATATACACCACAGTGTGACCGCTCTTACAGTATAGACTCTATAGTGTGACCGCTCTTACAGTATATACCCCATAGTGTGACCGCTCTTACAGTATAGACTCCATAGTGTGACCGCTCTTACAGTATATACCCCATAGTGTGACCGCTCTTACAGTATATACTCCATAGTGTGACCGCTCTTACAGTATATACCCCATAGTGTGACCGCTCTTACAGTATAGACTCCATAGTGGCCAGAATAATCTATTATCTTCCATGACTCCATCTTGTATCTCACTATTCGTCCACTATATTCCCGGAGGGGTTTCTTCTGCTATGTAACATGATGGCTCTTTTGTCATCTGCTCTGTTATGTTCTGTGTCAGGATCCTCAGCTCCAACCAGTGATGTCTGCACATACTGCGGGTATAGATGTGTCTTGAAGCTGGAGACTGGGGGTCGATATGTCTCATTTCTTGCTTCTTCAGGTATATAGAACCTTCTTTATGTTGACTCGGCCTGTCCTGCCGTAACCTTTATAAACATCCAGCTCTCGCTGCCCTCTAGAGCCCGCCATCTACTTTGGCCATCTAAAATGTCCACAAGGGTTTACTAAATATCTACTGACTAGTGCCTTAATGTTCACACTGTCTTTCCCCACTCCATCCACAATCAGCACGCGTGCATACACATTGATTTCGATAGCATGTGAACACGTTGAAGTATTGTATTGCGAGATCAGTTTATTCCTCGCAGCATGATGGCATCTTAGGGCCCTAATACGCAGGGCGATTATCCTGTGAATTATAGTCAAACATTAATCATCATGCAGCAACAATCAAACGACCAACGTGAAATCGTTCATATGGTGCTGACACTAAAATCATCGTTCAGGAATCCTTTGCTGTAATTCTGCATTCGTTCTCTAATCGTTCAGTGTAATTCCACTTTGTTTCTCCATTTGCTGGGATCAGATGCAGCAAACGATTGTAGTAACAATCATAACTAACGACTATCATTCTGTGTAATATGGTGAATGATTTCAGGTCAACGATAAACGTTAAAAATCGCTTTGTCTGTTAGGTTTCTGCAGAGGTCGCCAATTGATGACCTCCCTCCTCCCCATCTTGCTTCTGGCTTCAACCTGGGCTTTTATTTCAGCATCCACCAAGGTACACAAAATACTGGCTGGCCTTCGGGCTGCATGGAATTGAGGAATCTGATGGCCACCCACCCCCCGAGACATTTGGGTGACACTGCCTAAAAAAGTACTGCACCCTGAAAAGATGCAATGACATAAAACACGAGCAGTGATGGCACAGTGCTAAATAAATAACGCCGTCCACTGTGAGATCCATCCCGGACATCCATATGGAGCTAAAAATTCCTCATATTGCTGAGGGGTAAACAGAGGCGAGCGTGCGTCAAATAGTGTGGAAGAGAAGCGCGTGTAATGTGTCATCACAAAATAGGATCAGTTTTCCCACCAATGAAGATTGGAGAGGGGGGTAATATTTACCTGTCAGACAGAATCTTTACAACATTCCAGATAATCACATTGTCAGATTTTTAAAGAATTATTCACTATTTTATTCCATGAAACAAGAATTAGATGCAATAGAAGAGAAGTTCCTATTTAGTGGAAATAGCTCTCACACCTGTTCTAAGGCTCCTTGACTGAGTGAGACTTGACTTGAAGGGACATCTCTTTGTTCAAGAGATGTGAGAAGTATTTTGCATATCCTTTCTCCCCAGATTATTCAGTAGAGCAGCATTGGTCTGTAAGGGTCCTATTACACAGGATGATTATCGTGTGAAAAATCGTTATATCATTTGAATATAACCGATAATTGTTCTGTGTAATTGCAGGCAACGATTGAAAAATCGTTTGTATGTCGTTGATTTAGATCTGATCCTAAAATTATCGTTAATCGTTCGCTGTAATTCCGCATTTTTTCACTAATCGTTCAGTGTAATTGCACATGGTTTATTATTTTGCTGGGATTAGAATGAGTAAACAATCATAGTAAAGATCGCAATAACGATCGTAGTAAGGATCGTAACTAACGACCATCGTTCTGTGTAATATGGTGAACGATTTCAGATTAACGATAAACAATCTCTTTTGCAATCGTTTAGCGTTATGGTGCGTTTACACGAAACGATAATTGGCCCGATCGTACGATTAAAGATGTCAGAGTAACGATTTTTTTTTCATAACAATCAGCGTTTAGACGGTACGATATATCGTACGGAAAATCTTTTGCGATCGTTTTGCGCTTAAGCTTAAGTGTATCTCGCACATTGGTTAAATCGGCGAACGACTGTTCACACGGAACGATCTACAAATTTTTTGCGAACGACGATTTGATAACATGTTGAAAGATCAAAATGAACGATTTCTCGTTCGTCGTTTGATCGTTCGCTGCGTTTACACGTGCGATTATCGTTCGAATTCAATCGTGTAAATGCACCATTAGTCGTTAAAAATCGCTCTGTGTAATAGGACCCTAAGTCTCCACATGTCTTTAAGACGGGCTCTCCTTAAGGAGAGTCACTAACCTTTGACCCTCTTTGGTGGAGTAACCTTTGTTTGCAGTGGTCGGACGTGGACGTGCAGTGGAGGCCTTGACCAGGTTTGCAGACACTGTAGGAGGGATTGTGTCCCCCTCCTCCATACACATCTTCTCCATATCGTTCGAGTTTCGGGGCTGCTGCTGCTCCCTCCCTCCAAAAATTTTCTATTGGGTTCAGGTGTGGGGACTGGCAGCCACTCTAGGACCTTGAAATGCTTCTTAGGGAGCTGCTTCTTAGCTGCCTTGGCTGTGTGGTCATTGTCTTGCTGGAAGACCAAGCCACCACCCATCTTCAATGCTCTAAAGGCCCCTATACACCTTCAGTAAGGCTGGTATTACACGGGCCGACAGGGGCCCAATAACTGTAAACGAGCGCCGATCTGCTAGATCGGCGCTCGTTTACTGGGCCTATTACACGACCCGATAATCGTTTAACAAGGGCTGCAAGGACATCGTTACCAATGTCCTTGCAGCCATTGCTTAAACTATATACTTTACCTATCCACGCTCCAGGGTCCGCTTCTCCTCAGGTCTCGCGTGATCTAGCTTCAGAGCGGTCTGTCAGCTGACAGGCCGCTCTGAAGCTAAAGCACGCGGGACCCGGGGAGAAGCGGACCGCAGGAGCAGCCCTGGAGCGTGGATAGGCAATGTATATCGTCAGTCGCGGGCCGCACATGGCTATTACACGTAGAGGTGCACGGTAGGCGCCCAACAATTATAGGTTCTAACCTATATCAACGATCAGCCGATGATCATCTTCGGCGGATCGCTCTATTTGTTACACAGAGCGATAATCGGCCGAATCGGGCCGATTATCGTTCCATGTAATAGTACCCTAACTGACGGCCAAATGATCTAGCTGTGAGCTCTCTCTGCCTTCCCCATCCATAGAAACATTCGGGACGGGCCACAGTGAGGCTTATCTCTTTCTGAACAAAGGGGCCGGCAGTAAATGGAAAATTACCACCAACATCATCTGCCAATGGTTGTTCTAGAAGGCCCCATAGACCTTAATCTGGTGGTTGAAGCTAAGGTGTATAGGCCTTTACTGAGGGAAGGAGGTCGTTGACCAAAATCTTGTGATACGTGCCCCATCCATGTTCCCTTCAATACGGTGCAGTTGTCCTGTCCCCTTTGCAGAAAAGCCCCCAAAATATGATGTTTCAATGCATCACGGTTGGGACTGTGTTCTATTTTGATCTCATCTGACCACATGACCTTCTCCCATTTGTCCTCTGGATCATCCAGATGGTCACTGGTGACTTCACACCGGCCTGGACATGGGACCTTGCATACCCTGCAGGATTTTAATCCATGGTGGTATACTGTTGTTTCAGCTCTCTTCAGGTCAGTGACCATGTCCTCCTGTATAGTTCTGGGCTGATTTCTGACCTTTTCCACTTTTCCAGAATCTTCCTTACCCCACAAGGTGAGATCTTGCATGAAGCTCCAACCAAGTAAGATTAAAGTCATCCTGTGTTTTTTCCATTTTAAATAATTGAGGCAACAGTTGTTGCTGTCTCACCAAGCTGCTTGACTATTGTCCTGTAGGCCATCCCAGCCTTGTGCAGGTCTACAGCTTTGTTCCTGGTGTCCTTAGACAGCTCCTTGATCTTGGCTATGATGGAGAGGCTGGATTATGATGAGTGTGTGGTCAGTTGATTATTACACAGGTAACAAGATGACCCAGGGGCAGGTAATCCACATAATAAGAGAAGAGTAAGAGGAGCTTCCTGCTGGTTAGTCAGTGATCAAGTACATATTCCATGTAATATAATGTAAAATTAATTACTTAAAAATCATACAATGTGATATTGTGGAATTTTGTTTAATAGATTCTGTTTCTCCCAGGAAAAAGTGACCGACCAGAAATATTACACCCTCTCTATTCTTTGTAGGTGGGAAAACTTGCAAAATCGGCAGTGTATCAAATCAAAACTTTATTTTCCCCACTGTAGGATTCAAGCCCTAGTGAGATCAAAATGTATCACCTCTACATAGAATCTTAGCCTTAGTGATATCAGGATCTTAGGTCACCACTTAAAGGGGGTATCTCACACCTTCACACTGCCATGGTCTGAAACAAGAGGCCTGGGCCAGTCCTGAGCATACTCTCTGTACTGTACATGACCACTACCAATGCTTCTAGTAAGTGAACAGAAACTACAGTACATAGGGGGTCTCCTTACCTGGATGGATGGGGTCTCTGTGCTATAAGCCTGGCAGGGGGTCTCCTTACCTGGATGGATGGGGTCTCTGTGCTATAAGCCTGGCAGGGGGTCTCCTTACCTGGATGGATGGGGTCTCTGTGCTATAAGCCTGGCAGGGGGTCTCCTTACCTAGATGGATGGGGTCTCTGTGCTAGAAGCCTGGCAGGGGGTCTCCTTACCTGGATGGATGGGGTCTCTGTGCTAGAAGCCTGGCAGGGGGTCTCCTTACCTGGATGGATGGGTTATCTGTGCTAGAAGCCTGGCAGGGGGTCTCCTTACTTGGATGGATGGGGTCTCTGTGCTAGAAGCCTGGCAGGCGGTCTCCTTACCTGGATGGATGGGGTCTCTGTGTTATAAGCCTGGCAGGGGGTCTCCTTACCTGGATGGATGGGTTATCTGTGCTAGAAGCCTGGCAGGGGGTCTCCTTACTTGGATGGATGGGGTCTCTGTGCTAGAAGCCTGGCAGGGGGTCTCCTTACCTGGATGGATGGGTTATCTGTGCTAGAAGCCTGGCAGGGGGTCTCCTTACTTGGATGGATGGGTTATCTGTGCTAGAAGCCTGGCAGGGGGTCTCCTTACCTGGATGGATGGGGTCTCTGCGTTATAAACCTGGCAGGGGGTCTCCTTACTTGGATTGATGGGGACTGTGCACTATAAGCCTGGCAGGGGGTCTCCTTACTTGGATGGATGGGGTCTCTGTGCTAGAAGCCTGGCAGGGGGTCTCCTTACCTGGATGGATGGGGTCTCTATATATCACCACTGAGGAGTGGGTCACCAGAGACACTGATCTCTTTCCATGTGTTCGGGACCTACTGTCAGGGCTGCTTGACCTAAATTCCATGCAAAAACAGGCAAAATCCCAAGATCCTGACATGTATAATTATAGCGTTCCACACAAATTCCACACAGCGCCCTAATGTAAGAACCTGATGTGGGGGGAGTAATGACACGTAACAATCTCATGCTGGAAGATCTAGAATACAGAATGAGCAGAGCTGAATATATCACTGGACTCATGTTGTACCTGATCACATCAGCCATGAGGTGCGGACATACACGATTCCAGCCATTGGCCTTTGTGTGAAGCCTTTGTACTATGGCTGTCCACCTAACAGTGCAGTCTATGTCAGTCAGTATACATGTAACAGTGCAGTCTATGTCAGTCAGTATACATGTAACAGTGCAGTCTATGTCAGTCAGTATACATGTAACAATGCAGTCTATGTCAGTCAGTATACATGTAACAGTGCAGTCTATGTCAGTCAGTATACATGTAACAGTGCAGTCTAAGTCAGTATGCATGTAACAGTGCAGTCTATGTCAGTCAGTATACATGTAACAATGCAGTCTATGTCAGTCAGTATACATGTAACAGTGCAGTCTATGTCAGTCAGTATGCATGTAACTGCAGTCTATGTCAGTCAGTATACATATAACAGAGCAGTCTATGTCAGTCAGTATACATGTAACAGTGCAGTCTATGTCAGTCAGTATACATATAACAGTGCAGTCTATGTCAGTCAGTATACATATAACAGAGCAGTCTATGTCAGTCAGTATACATGTAACAGTGCAGTGTGTCAGTCAGTATACATGTAACAGTGCAGTGTGTCAGTCAGTATACATGTAACAGTGCAGTCTATGTCAGTCAGTATACATATAACAGTGCAGTCTATGTCAGTCAGTATACATGTAACAGTGCAGTCTATGTCAGTCAGTATACATATAACAGTGCAGTCTATGTCAGTCAGTATACATGTAACAGTGCAGTCTATGTCAGTCAGTATACATATAACAGTGCAGTCTATGTCAGTCAGTATACATATAACAGTGCAGTCTATGTCAGTTAGTATACATATAACAGAGCAGTCTATGTCAGTCAGTATACATGTAACAGTGCAGTCTATGTCAGTCAGTATACATGTAACAGAGCAGTCTATGTCAGTCAGTATACATGTAACAGTGCAGTCTATGTCAGTCAGTATACATGTAACAGTGCACGTACACATATCCACACGTTAGTTATATGTTATGTATACTGTCCCGGTATGCTGATAGATGCCAGAATCCCGATGGCTTTCCGTGTGCAGACACATCTGAGGGCTGTGGCGTGACAATGTTATAGGCCTGTTACACAGATGTGTGGGACTGTGTCCTCAGGCCATCTCCTCATCAATATCTCAGCCCAATGTCTTCTCACGTTATCAGTGCCTCTGTCTCCTCCTCCTTAATTCCTGGCTTCAGCACCCACATCATCATCTCTGAAGGCCTTCCATCTGTCTTTACTCCCTACACTTAGGATCCTATTAGATGCGGCAATTTTTTGCTTTCTCCGATTAAAGATAAACAGTTACAAATGAGCACTATTGCAAATTAACTAAAATTGTTCACCAAAATACATGGAACAATAGTTGTTAGTTGAAATTGTTCTTGCAGCTGTCCTATCCTCAGTTATCATTCATTGTGTACATACCCCGAAAGATTAGCCAACAATTAACAATGGTTTTAGGGTCAGCCCAAAAGATGTGATGAACGCCACACGAACAGCTTCCGGTTAATCGTTTGATTGTTGCCTGCATACATATATGAAGATTATTGCTTGCATTAAAAAAGATAACAGTTTTTTGCACAGTAATTGCCCCGTGTAATAGGGTCCTTAGTCTGACTTGCTTCTTTCGAGTTCAGACTTCTCTAGACACCTTCCATTGTGTGTCTGCAGCCACAGTGTCAGTACAGGAAAGCATGACTGCTCCCACGCTGGAGCTCTATAATGCGCTCTTACATTGAAAAATCTTTTCCATAACTGTTTTGCAGATCACAGGTCTGACCATGAACAGAATATTACCCTGATCACCCCTCAGTGTGGCTACAGTGTATAGTATAGCTATAGCGTTCTTACAGCAAAGACTCATAGGAAGGCTTCCTAACTATGAGGACATAAGAGACAGATCTCTAGAGGTGCTTCGCATAGTGTGACTGCAGCTCTATACATCCATTCAGCGATCAGTTATGTCTCCCACCTGCCGCCAGTCCTCCCCGTACACAGGAATGTTCAGCATGGCTGAGCGTTCTGGTGTTCTCTATGGGGAGAGGTAACACAGAGCTCTGGCTGCGGCTTATCTTTCCCAGAACAAAGGGTGGGGATTTTCTCACATCATCATCACATCATTTGGGGGGGCTGAACCAAGAGCAAGTAGCGGGTCCAGACGTCTAAAGGCCGTATTACACATAGCGATTATCATGTAAAGATTCGCAATAACAAACCATCGCTAATGAAAACTAGTAGCAAACAATTCTGAGGTTATTACTTTACCGATTGCTGTTATGCACGATCGTTTTGCGTCGACATATGGTCGCTAATCGTTC
The DNA here is from genome assembly GCF_027789765.1 of Dendropsophus ebraccatus. Classification (NCBI taxonomy): domain Eukaryota; kingdom Metazoa; phylum Chordata; class Amphibia; order Anura; family Hylidae; genus Dendropsophus; species Dendropsophus ebraccatus. The sequence continues at coordinate 4,049,169 of NC_091460.1, read as the reverse complement.
CTTATGAAAAACCACCACAGTAATGATAACTGCAAAACGTACCCTTTACACCTGTGTAGAGAAGTCATAATGCAAAAAGGGAGTGACTGAAATGAGAAATGAGAAATGAGAAATGACAAAAATGGGGACTAGAGATGAGGGAACCAGGTTCGGGTTCGAGTCGATCCGAACCCAAACGATCGGCATGTGATTACCTGGGGCTGCTGAACTTGGATAAAGCTCTAAGGTTGTCTGGAAAACATGGATACAGCCAATGACTATATCCATGATTTCCACATAGCCTTAGGGCTTTATCCAACTTCAGCAGCCACCGCTAATCACATGCCGAACGTTCAGGTTCGGATCGACTCGAGCTGCTCCAGGTTCCCTCATCTCTAATGGGGACCTTAATTCTACAGTGGACATCCCCAATGTGCTTTTAGGGCTTATTCCCATGTCCCGTATTCCACAGACGCTGCGGATGGGGAATCCCTGTAGTGGACTCTTTTACCACCCGGCATCATGTATCAGTATTACTGGGAGCAGGGAAAGTGTTTGAATCTTCGCAGCACGGTAATGAAGCAGACACGTGGCTGTGTGATTTCAGTGTTGTGAAAATTCAAACACCTTCCCTGCTCCCAGTAATATACTGATACATGACGGGGAAAGAATCCACTAAAGGGCGTCCCCGTCTGTAGGGGATGTGGGAATAAGCCCTAACAGTAAAGAATCATTCCTATAATTCTAGATGTACGTAGATACCTGACATAGTGTGACTGCAGACCACAATGTCTCTGCCCTTACTGTAAAGTGTGACTGCTCCATAATGTGCTGTTACAGTTAAGAATCCTTCCTATAATTCTAGATCTATATAGACACCTTCCATAGGGTAAGTATACAAATAAGTCGAAGGTGACAAAAATATAAAGTAATAGAAAAATCACAGTACATTACTATCCATTGATTATGTCCATAAGTAGGACACCCTAACTGCACCAAAAAGTTGTGAAGATCCATATTAAAAAGTATAAATCTTTATTGATACCATTCTAAAATACACAGGATCCACTATAAATGGCTGAATCACAGAGCTCAGGTGTACCGCAGGTGTGGGGGAAGGGCAGCAATATGCAATACTAAAAGGCCAGATTACAATCCCAGGTTAAGGCCCAATTCCACGGAACGATTATCGTTCATAAACTCGCTCCAACGACCGCTCGTTAACGATAATCGGTTAGTGGAATTGGTGTAAACGAGCGAACGACAAAGGCGAAATCGTTATACTGTCGTTCAAAATTGTTTTTCAGCATGTCGAAATAAAGTCGTTGGTCTTTGAAAAATAATTCGCTAATCGGTTCGTAAAATTAGAAATCTTTCGGTCGTTCTTAAAAAGGTTTAAAAAAAGTAGGTGTGTCGTATGGTCATGATCACCCCGGCGAAGGTTTTAAACGACCATGTAACGACCGCAAAATAATCGTTACACTACATATATCGTTCACGTTATATGTTATCGTTCGCTAAAAACGATTCTGCATTCTCCAGTAGTCTCCCCCACATACAGCATGCTGCAGGGACATTGTAGCACATATACAACGTATTCTGTTCTGCAGGTAATACAATGTTTGATAGGAAAGGAGCGGCCTGTCCTGGGATGTGTAAAGGATTCACCCTTCAGCATCTGATTACAGTGACTGCAGCTTAAGGGCCTATTACACGAGTCGTCAGAGGAGCAAACGAGCGCTCTCAGCGCTCCTCGTTCCCCGCTCGCTGCCGCCACTATTCAACGCGGCTGCAGCGAGCGGGTGAGTGCGGGAGGGGGCGGCGGGGAGCTGTAGGGGGGCTGCCCGGGTGATCGCTAGATCTTTCGGGCAGCCCATAGGATACAGCAGCGTCTGCTGCCGACGCTCCTATTCAACGGAGCGACAGCAGCAGATCGTTGCTGTATCAGTCGCTTGTTTTTCAACATGTTGAAAAACAAGCGACTGCAACGATCAGCCGACATGAACGATGTAGGATGATCGTTGCACTCTATTCCACGGGACGATTATCGTCCGTAGCGGCCGATATTGGCCGAATACGGACGATAATCGTTCCGTGGAATAGGGCCTTTAGACACGGAAAACAACCGGTCTTTGGTTTGGTTAAATACGTCTGTCTGGAGGTTGTGGTGAGGTCTGGGCCCAGATCTGCTCTAACTAGTTTGTCCCTCAGATTCTGAGGGTGTCGATAGGCCATAATGGGTGGAATACAAAATTCTGGGATCTGTGGATAAGCCCTGGATAGTGTGCCCCACTAGCAATGTTTTTGCTATATGTACCGTAGGTGGAGACAAAAGCAATTCTTGGACTTCTTTGTTGTATGTCCTTGGGTTTGGGTAAGTCTGGTCTATTCAGAGGGGTGATCTTTTCCCTTTGTTTGTGTATTATGTGGCAGTGCCAGACGGTGCAGGTATATTGGCAATGCCAGAGGGTACAGGTATAGTGGCAGTGCCAGAGGGTACAGGTATAGTGGCAGTGCCAGAGGGTACAGGTATAGTAGCAGTGCCAGAGGGTACAGGTATAGTGGCAGTGCCAGAGGGTACAGGTATAGTAGCAGTGCCAGAGGGTACAGGTATAGTGGCAGTGCCAGAGGGTACAGGTATAGTAGCAGCGTCAGTGGATGCAGGTATAGTGGCAGTGCCAGTGGATGCCGGTATAGTGGCAGTGCCAGAGGGTGAAGGTATAGTGGCAGTGGCAGTGAATTCAGGTATAGTGGTAGTTTCAGTGGATGCAGGTATAGTGGTAATGTTGGTGGATGCAGGTATAGTGTCAGTGGATGCAGGTATAGTGGTAGTGGATGCAGCTATAGTGGCAGTGTCAGTGGATGAATGTATAGTGGTAGTGTTAGTAGATGCAGGTATTGTGTCAGTGGATGCCGGTATAGTGGCAGTGCCAGAGGGTGAAGGTATAGTGGCAGTGAATTCACTTATAGTGGTAGTTTCAGTGGATGCAGGTATAGTGGCAGTAAATGCAGGTAGATTGGTAGTAGATGCAGGTATAGTGTCAGTGGATGCAGATATAGTGGCAGTGCTAGAGCATGCAGGTATAGTGGCAGTGCCAGTGGTGCAGGTGTAGTGGCAGTGTCAGTGGATGCAGGTATAGTGGCAGTGCCAGAGGGTGCAGGTATAGTGGCAGTGCCAGAGGGTGCAGGTATAGTGGTAGTGCCAGAGGGTGCAGGTATAGTGGCAGTGCCAGTGGATGCAGGTATAGTGGCAGTGCCAGAGGGTGCAGGTATAGTGGCAGTGCCAGAGGGTGCAGGTATAGTGGTAGTGCCAGAGGGTGCAGGTATAGTGGCAGTGCCAGTGGATGCAGGTATAGTGGCAGTGCCAGTGGATGCAGGTATAGTGGCAGTGGATGCAGGTATAGTGGAAGTGCCAGTGGATGCAGGTATAGTGGCAGTGGATGCAGGTATAGTGGCAGCATCAGTGGATGCAGGTGTAGTGGCAGTGGATGCAGGTATACTGGCAGTGCCAGCGAGTGCAGGTATAGTGGCAGTGCTAGAGGGTGCAGGTATAGTGGCAGTGCCAGAGGGTGCAGGTATAGTGGCAGTGCCAGAGGGTGCAGAATCGGGGCAGTGCCATTAGATGCAGGTATAGTGGCAATGCCAGTGGACGCAGGTATAGTGGCAGTGCCAGAGGGTGCAGAGTCGTGGCAGTGCCAGTGGACGCAGGTATAGTGGCAGTGGATGCAGGTATAGCAGCAGAGTCAGTGGATGCCGGTATAGTGGCAGTGCCAGAGGGTGAAGGTATAGTGGCAGTGCCAGTAGATGCAGGTATAGTGGCAGTGCCAGTGGATGCAGGTATAGTGGCAGTGGATGCAGGTATAGTGGCAGTGCCATAGGGTGCAGGTATAGTGGCAGTGCCATAGGGTGCAGGTATAGTGGCAGTGGATGCAGGTATAGTGGTAGTGCCATAGGGTGCAGGTATAGTGGCAGTGGATGCAGGTATAGTGGCAGTGCCATAGGGTGCAGGTATAGTGGCAGTGCCAGTGAATGCAGGTATAGTGGCAGTGTTAGTGGATGCAGGTATAGTGGCAGTGCCAGTGGATGCAGGTATAGTGGCAGTGCCAGTGAATGCAGGTATAGTGGCAGTGCCAGAGGGTGCAGGTATAGTGGCAGCGGATGCAGGTATACTGGCAGTGCCATAGGGTGCAGGTATAGTGGCAGTGTCAGTGGATGCAGGTATACTGGCAGTGCCATAGGGTGCAGGTATAGTGGCAGTGTCAGTGGATGCAGGTATAGTTGCAGTGAGAGAGGGTGAAGGTATAGTGGCAGTGCCAGTGGATGTAGGTATAGGGTCAGTGTCAGTGGATGCAGGTATAGTGGCAGTGCCATAGGGTGCAGGTATAGTGTCAGTGGATGCAGGTATAGTGGCAGTGCCATAGGGTGCAGGTATAGTGGTAGTGCCTTGAGTAGGGACTGTGCTAGAGTGAAGCCAGTGTAGGGACTGTGTAGGAGAGTACAGACATTACATGTTCTCTCATTATCAGCATTACACCACAATGGCCTCACACACATATAAGAACACGCATTAGAGCCACGCTGACTGACAGATGAAGAGCTGCCACATGTGCTAAGTGTGCAAAGTGCTAAATCATCCTGCAGTGCAGGAGACGGGTCCACGACCTGGAGCACAGGGCCTCCCTTTTATCTGCATTGTGATTTACTGGTGTGCACACAATATGCTGCCAGCACCTGACATAGCTGTCTGCGGAGACCAGCCATATATCACCAAAGGTCAACAATGGGGGGACACCATCTGCCAAGGGGAAGGAACTCACTGTCCACAAACTAGGAAAACTCTGAGGCATGATCCAAGGAATAAGAAACATCTCAGTAGGCTCTTTAAAATAAGGATGAAGTTATGGAAGGGGAAGGCAACAGCTGGATCAGACTACACGGTGACTGTATGTAGTCTGTAGCCATGGAGACACAAAGACTTGCACACTTGTGAAGATGGCCACACCCTTTTACTCCACATTCACAGTTTTACTGCAAAAAACAAACAAAACAAAAACGAGACTCTGAGAGAAAAAACAATGGTCTTCTGGGATAAAAAGACCACATAAGAGACAACACCAGGATCTGAAGACAATCAGGACTGACGAAACGGAGTGGTAGAGTCAGATCACACAACGGTTAATTGTGAGTCTAACCAAGAAACCAAGATGGAAGACGGAGTCACGTACCGCTCATCCTGAAAATCAAAATAAATATCACACCTTCTTACTCTGTACCCTGTTCTCTATCACACCCTCTTACTCTGTACCCTGTCCTCTATCACACCCTCTTACTCTGTACCCTGTCCTCTATCACACCCTCTTACTCTGTACCCTGTTCTCTATCACACCCTCTTACTCTGTACCCTGTCCTCTATCACAACCTCTTACTCTGTACCCTGTCCTCTATCACACCCTCTTACTCTGTACCCTGTTCTCTATCACACCCTCTTACTCTGTACCCTGTCCTCTATCACACCCTCTTACTCTGTACCCTGTCCTCTATCACACCCTCTTACTCTGTACCCTGTCCTCTATCACAACCTCTTACTCTGTACCCTGTCCTCTATCACACCCTCTTACTCTGTACCCTGTTCTCTATCACACCCTCTTACTCTGTACCCTGTCCTCTATCACATACTCTGTACACTGTGCTCTATCACACCCTCTTACTCTGTACCCTGTCCTCTATCACACCCTCTTACTCTGTACCCTGTCCTCTATCACATACTCTGTACACTGTGCTCTATCACACCCTCTTACTCTGTACCCTCTCCTCTATCACATACTCTGTACACTGTGCTCTATCACACCCTCTTACTTTGTACCTTCTCCTGTGTCACACTGTCTTACTCTGTACCCTCTATCACCCTTTCCTATTTTGTACCCTCTCCTTTATCACGCCTTCTTACTCTGCCCCCTCTCCTGTATCACACCTTCTTTCTCTGTACCCTCTCCTGTATCACACCTTCTTTCTCTGTACCCTCTCCTCTATCACCTTCTTTCTCTGCCCCCTCTCCTGTACACACCTTCTTTCTCTGTACCCTCTCCTTTATCACACCTTTTTACTCTGTACCCTCTCCTGTATCACCCCTTCTTTCTCTGTACCCTCTCCTCTATCACCTTCTTTCTCTGTACCCTCTCCTCTATCACCTTCTTACTCTGTACCCTCTCCTGTATCACACCTTCTTTCTCTGTACCCTCTCCTCTATCACCTTCTTACTCTGTACCCTCTCCTGTATCACACCTTCTTTCTCTGTACCCTCTCCTCTATCACCTTCTTACTCTGCCCCTCTCCTGTATCACACCTTCTTTCTCTGTACCCTCTCCTCTATCACCCCTTCTTTCTCTGTACCCTCTCCTGTATCACACCTTCTTTCTCTGTACCCTCTCCTGTATTACCCCTTCTTTCTCTGTACCCTCTCCTCTATCACCTTCTTTCTCTGTACCCTCTCCTGTATCACACCTTCTTTCTCTGTACCCTCTCCTGTATCACACCTTCTTTCTCTGTACCCTCTCCTCTATCACCTTCTTACTCTGCCCCTCTCCTGTATCACACCTTCTTTCTCTGTACCCTCTCCTGTATCACACCTTCTTTCTCTGTACCCTCTCCTGTATTACCCCTTCTTTCTCTGTACCCTCTCCTCTATCACCTTCTTACTCTGTACCCTCTCCTGTATCACACCTTCTTTCTCTGTACCCTCTCCTCTATCACCTTCTTTCTCTGTACCCTCTCCTGTATCACACCTTCTTTCTCTGTACCCTCTCCTGTATCACACCTTCTTTCTCTGTACCTTCTCCTGTATCACACCTTCTTTCTCTGTACCCTCTCCTCTATCACCTTCTTACTCTGCCCCTCTCCTGTATCACACCTTCTTTCTCTGTACCCTCTCCTCTATCACCTTCTTTCTCTGTACCCTCTCCTGTATCACACCTTCTTTCTCTGTACCCTCTCCTGTATCACACCTTCTTTCTCTGTACCCTCTCCTGTATCACACCTTCTTTCTCTGTACCCTCTCCTCTATCACCTTCTTACTCTGCCCCTCTCCTGTATCACACCTTCTTTCTCTGTACCCTCTCCTGTATCACACCTTCTTTCTCTGTACCCTCTCCTGTATTACCCCTTCTTTCTCTGTACCCTCTCCTCTATCACCTTCTTTCTCTGTACCCTCTCCTGTATCACACCTTCTTTCTCTGTACCCTCTCCTGTATCACACCTTCTTTCTCTGTACCCTCTCCTGTATCACACCTTCTTTCTCTGTACCCTCTCCTCTATCACCTTCTTACTCTGTACCCTCTCCTGTATCACACCTTCTTTCTCTGTACCCTCTCCTGTATCACCCCTTCTTTCTCTGTACCCTCTCCTGTATCACACCTTCTTTCTCTGTACCCTCTCCTTTATCACACCTTCTTTCTCTGTACCCTCTCCTGTATCACACCTTCTTTCTCTGTACCCTCTCCTCTATCACCTTCTTTCTCTGTACCCTCTCCTCTATCACCTTCTTACTCTGCCCCTCTCCTGTATCACACCTTCTTTCTCTGTACCCTCTCCTTTATCACACCTTCTTACTCTGTACCCTCTCCTGTATCACACCTTCTTTCTCTGTACCCTCTCCTCTATCACCTTCTTACTCTGTACCCTCTCCTGTATCACACCTTCTTTCTCTGTACCCTCTCCTCTATCACCTTCTTACTCTGCCCCTCTCCTGTATCACACCTTCTTTCTCTGTACCCTCTCCTTTATCACACCTTCTTACTCTGTACCCTCTCCTGTATCACACCTTCTTTCTCTGTACCCTCTCCTCTATCACCTTCTTACTCTGTACCCTCTCCTGTATCACACCTTCTTTCTCTGTACCCTCTCCTCTATCACCTTCTTACTCTGTACCCTCTCCTGTATCACACCTTCTTTCTCTGTACCCTCTCCTCTATCACCTTCTTACTCTGTACCCTCTCCTGTATCACACCTTCTTTCTCTGTACCCTCTCCTCTATCACCCCTTCTTACTCTGTAGCCTATCCTGTTTTACACCTTATTAGTCTGAACCCTCTTCTGTATCAGGCCTTCTTAGACTACATTCACACATTACATAAGTCTGTCTGTAATAGCAGATCCACAATTATGGACAAACTTAAGGCCCACTGATTTTGATGAGGCTGTTCAAACTGTGTGGTGACCCCCGGTGTGGAGGTACGGCCATACGGTGGTGGTGAGGTGTGACGCCAGTTCTATGGTGGTTGGCCGGGATACAGCCGGACCCAGTGATGTTGTGTCGTGACGCCAGTGCCGGTTGGGCACACAGGTATGGTGGCACACCTGCTTTTAGTTTAAAGGGACGGTTGTACCTTGTTCCCCTGTGGTCAGTGACCTGCAGGGCTGCTACGGGGTCCCTTGGGATGATATCACGGTGAACCGGAGTGGTGTAGTGACCCTCCCGGACAATTGGCACCACCACCCACAGAAAGGGGAAATGTCCCAATGATGTAGTGTACCCTGTGTTGGCATGGGGTGAAGAATCACAGAGTCTCTTTACCATAAATATTCTCTTTTTACTTTGGAATGTACTTGTGTGCAGCAAGTTCTACAGCTTTCCCTTGCCAGGGTACAATACACTCAACAAATCGCTTGATAAGACACTTGACAATACAGCAACCAGATCTGTGATAGGGATACAGCGAGTACCGTGGTGAGAGATACAAAGAGGCAGGGTAGCAGAGAGGAGTATGTCATAAGAGTCCCAACCCAAATAGTACTATGCTCTGCCGGGATGTTGGAGGATGAGGTAGAAAAATACTTAGAAGAAGAAGAGAATACTTGTGCCCGTGTTTTGATCTTTGGGTCTTCACACCAACTAATTCCCTACCAGTGTCGGGGGACCTGTCCTAGTGGGTGACACAAGGCCCCAGACCTTGTTACCTGGGATGAGCGGAATGCTGAGGATTTTCTGCTGACAACCGCTCTGCGAGATAATGTTCCTAGGCTCTTAGCAACTTTGCTCTATCCGGATCAGTTCCTAGCTTGCTTTGGCTTTAGTGGCTACTGGCCTACACTGTGACTCTCCTAGTCCACAGCATGGGTTAAGGTGATCTCTGACTTGTCCTCTCCTGTAGGAATTTAATACTGCATAGTGTTGTGTGAAGTAAGCTGAGAAGAAACTGTTTGCTGTGTCTTGTCTTGCTTCCTACTCATACAGGAACCTGAATAAGACTAACTTGTTCTTCCTGTCTCCCATGTGACTTCCTATTTTCAGCGCATCAAAGGTGCGCTGTGAGTGGGTGAAGAGTGCATTACAAGAAGCAAAGTGATAGGATAGAAGAAGAAGACATTCCCATAGGTTCATGTGACATGTGTTCATGTGATCCATGTGACATACAAATAAACAATAACCCTTTCCATACTTCAGCCGTGCAGCATCTAAGTACACATACCTACAACAGCAACATTTAGTGGTGAAACTTTATCACTACTTCATCACCACTTGCTTACAATAAGTAAAGGCTATTACAAAGGGTGTAACTAATAGCAACACCCGTGGTGGGACACCAGAACTGTCTGTAATTTTAAGGATCCGTAATGCACAAAAATGAAGACAAGCCCTAGTATGAACCATAAAAGGACTGGCAATTCCTAGTGTGGATTCTCCCACAGAAGTCAATGGGCTCGCCAATAATTTGTGAAAATTCGTTATTTTTACACAAGAAATGTCTGTAATGTCCAAAAGTCTGTAAAAATATGGATAAGTAATCATTTAAACCATTGCCCTGATTTAACCATCACCTTCCACTTCTGTGCTGAACCACACAATGGATTACAGGTGCATCAGTTTCACACCTTCTTACCCTGCACTCTCTCATGTGTCACACCCTCTTACTCTCCCCTCTATTGTATCACACCTTCTTACCCTGCACTCTCTCATGTGTCACACCCTCTTACTCTCCTCTCTATTGTATCACACCTTCTTACCCTGCACTCTCTCATGTGTCACACCCTCTTACTCTCCCCTCTATTGTATCACACCTTCTTACCCTGCACTCTCTCATGTATCACACCCTCCTCATCTGCCCTGTCCTGTATCACACCTTCTTACCCTGCACTCTCTCATGTGTCACACCCTCTTACTCTCCTCTCTATTGTATCACACCTTCTTACCCTGCACTCTCTCATGTGTCACACCCTCTTACTCTCCCCTCTATTGTATCACACCTTCTTACCCTGCACTCTCTCATGTATCACACCCTCCTCATCTGCCCTGTCCTGTATCACACCTTCTTACCCTGCACTCTCTCATGTGTCACACCCTCTTACTCTCCCCTCTATTGTATCACACCTTCTTACCCTACACCCTCTCATGTGTCACATCCTCTTGCTCTGCCCTCTCCTGTATCACACCTTCTTACCCTACACCCTCTCATGTGTCACATCCTCTTGCTCTGCCCTCTCCTGTATCACACCTTCTTACCCTACACCCTCTCATGTGTCACACCTTCTTACCTTACACCCTCTCATGTGTCACATCCTCTTGCTCTGCCCTCTCCTGTATCACACCTTCTTATGGTGCGTTTACACAGAGGGATTTATCTGACAGATTTTTGAAGCCAAAACCAGGAAGAGACTATAAACAGGGAACAGGTCATAAAGGAAAGACTGAGATTTCTTCTCTTCTCAAATCCATTCCTGGCTTTGGCTTTCAAAATCTGTAAAATAAATCTGTCTGTGTAAACGCACCATATCACACCTTCTTACCCAACACCCTCTTACTCTGCCCTCTCCTGTATCCCACCTTCTTACCCTACACCCTCTCATGTGTCACACCCTCTTACTCTACCCTCTCCTGTATCCCACCTTCTTACCCTACACCCTCTCATGTGTCACACCCTCTTACTCTACCCTCTCCTGTATCCCACCTTCTTACCCTACACCCTCTCATGTGTCACACCCTCTTACTCTACCCTCTCCTGTATCACACCTTCTTACCCTACACCCTCTCATGTGTCACACCTTCTTACCTTACACCCTCTCATGTGTCACACCCTCTTAGGGCCCTATTCCACGGAACGATTATCGTTCATAAACTCGCTCCAACAACCGCTCGTTAACGATAATCGCTTCATGGAATTGGTGTAAACGAGCGAACGCAAAGGCGAAATCGTTATACTGTCATTCAAAATAGTTTTTCAGCATGTCGAAAAAAAAGTCATTGGTATTTGAAAGATAATTCGCTAATCGGTTCGTAAAATTAGAAATCTTTCAGTCGTTCGTAAAAAAGGTTTAAAAAAAAGTATTTGTGTCGTATGGTCATGATCACCCCGGCGAACATTTTAAACGATCGTGTAACGACCGCAAAATAATCGTTACTGATGTCCTTGCAGCCCTTGCAGCATACATTACCTGTCAGGGCTTTTCCTCCGCTCTGTCTTCCTCCCCGGGTCCGCGCGAAGCCCTGCAGGTAATGTATGCTGCTGCTGCTTCTCAAATCGTCGGTCCGCCGCCGTGCACCGCTATTCAACCGTAGTGATGCGCGGTGGGGGAACGATGATTTTAGGTCTGGCCCTAAATGAACGATCAGCCGATGACACAATCATCGGCTGATCGTTCTCTCTATTTCACCAAGCGATAATCGGCCGAATCAGGCCGATTCGGCCAATTCTCGTTACTCGTGGAATAGGGCCCTTACTCTATCCTCTCCTGCATCACACCTATTACCCTGCACCCTTTCCTGTATCATACCCTCTTACTCTATCCTCTCCTGTATCACACCTTCTTAACCTGCACCCTCTCATGTATAATACTCTTACCATGCTTTCCTGTCTCCCATCTTCTTAGGGTCCTATTACACGGAACGATTTTTAACAATTAACGACTAACGATCGCAAACGAGATTGCTTATAATTAACCTGAAATCGTTCACCATATTACACAGAACGATGGACGTTAGTTATGATCGTTACTACAATCGTTACTATGATCGTTTACTCCTTCTGATCCCAGCAAAGCAATGAACAAAGTACAATTATACTAAACGATTAGTGAACAAATGTGGAACTTGAGCAAACGAATGTGGAATGACAGCGATTAACAAAATCAACGTCATACGAACGATTTTTCGATTGTTGCCTGCAATTACACAGAACGATTGTTTAAATTGGAACGATATAACAATTTTTCACATGATAATCGTTTTTTTCGTCCTTACCCTGCACCCTCTCATGTATCACACCCTCTAACTCTAGCATCCTCCTCCTTTATAACTCTCTAACCCTCTCATTCTGCGACCCCCCCCATATAGCACTCTAACCCTCTCCTGTATCACCCTGCACCCTCTCCGGTATATCACTCTCGCCCTCTCCGGTATATCACTCTCGCCCTCTCCTGTATCACCCTGCACCCTCTCCTGTATATCACTCTCGCCCTCTCCTGTATCACCCTGCACCCTCTCCTGTATATCACTCTCACCTCTCCTGTATATCACTCTCACCCTCTCCTGTATCACCCTGCACCCTCTCCTGTATATCACTCTCACCCTCTCCTGTATATCACTCTCGCCCTCTCCTGTATCACCCTGCACCCTCTCCTGTATATCACTCTCGCCCTCTCCTGTATCACCCTGCACCCTCTCCTGTATATCGCTCTTACCCTCTCCTGTATATCACTCTTACCCTCTCCTGTATATCACTCTTACCCTCTCCTGTATATCACTCTTACCCTCTCCTGTATATCACTCTTACCCTCTCCTGTATCACCCTGCACCCTCTCCTGTATATCACTCTCACCCTCTCCTGTATAACACTTACCCTCTCCTGTATCACCCTGCACCCCCCCTGTACAGCACTCTTACCCTCTATTGTATCACCTTGAATCCCCCCGTATAATACTCTTACCCATTTCTGTATCACACATTCTGACTATGCAGTATTGCCGCACTCTTAACTGAATCACCCTGCACCCCCCTGTATATCACTCTTACCCTCTCCTGTATCACCCTGCATCCTCTCCTGTATAGCACTCTTACCCTCTCCTGTATCACCCTGCATCCTCTCCTGTATAGCACTTACCCTCTCCTGTATATCACTCTTACCCTCTCCTGTATATCGCTCTTACCCTCCTGTATCACCCTGCATCCTCTCCTGTATAACACTTACCCTCTCCTATATATCACTCTTACCCTCTCCTGTATATCACTTACGCCCTCTCCTGTATCACCCTGCATCCTCTCCTGTATATCACCCTGCATCCTCTCCTGTATAACACTTACCCTCTCCTGTATATCACTCTTACCCTCTCCTGTATATCACCCTGCACCCTCCTGTATATCACCCTGCACCCTCTCCTGTATATCACTCTTGCCCTCTCCTGTATATCACTCTTGCCCTCTCCTGTATATCACTTACCCTCTCCTGTATATCACTTACCCTCTCCTGTATATCACTCTTACCCTCTCCTGTATATCACTCTTACCCTCTCCTGTATATCACTCTGCATCCTCTCCTGTATATCACCCTGCATCCTCTCCTGTATATCACCCTGCACCCTCCTGTATATCACCCTGCACCCTCACCTGTATATCACTCTTGCCCTCTCCTGTATATCACTCTTACCCTCTCCTGTATATCACTCTTACCCTCTCCTGTATATCGCTCTTACCCTCTCCTGTATATCACTCTTACCCTCTCCTGTATATCACCCTGCATCCTCTCCTGTATATCACCCTGCATCCTCTCCTGTATATCACCCTGCATCCTCTCCTGTATATCACTCTTACCCTCTCCTGTATATCACCCTACATCCTCTCCTGTATATCGCTCTTACCCTCTCCTGTATATCGCTCTTACCCTCTCCTGTATATCACTCTTACCCTCTCCTGTATATCACCCTACATCCTCTCCTGTATATCGCTCTTACCCTCTCCTGTATATCGCTCTTACCCTCTCCTGTATATCACTCTTACCCTCTCCTGTATATCACCCTGCATCCTCTCCTGTATATCACCCTGCATCCTCTCCTGTATATCACTCTTACCCTCTCCTGTATATCACTCTTACCCTCTCCTGTATATCGCTCTTACCCTCTCCTGTATATCACTCTTACCCTCTCCTGTATATCACTCTTACCCTCTCCTGTATGTTGCTCTTACCCTCTCCTGTATATCACTCTTACCCTCTCCTGTATATCACTCTTACCCTCTCCTGTATGTCGCTCTTACCCTCTCCTGTATGTCGCTCTTACCCTCTCCTGTATATCACTCTTACCCTCTCCTGTATATCACTCTTACCCTCTCCTGTATATTGCTCTTACCCTCTCCTGTATGTCGCTCTTACCCTCTCTTGTATATCGCTCGTATCCTCTCCTGTATAACACCTTCTGACTATCCCGGCACTCTCTTGTGTCCCACCATGAACACTTTGTATCACACCAGCATACAGGGATCTCCTGCAGAACATTTCCTAGCGGTCTCGCTTACCTTCAGACTCTTCCTTCCTTGCACGCCGTCTCTTCCCAGTTCCCTTCTTCCTGTTCCTCCTCTTGTCTTTCTCCGCTCTCCTCCTTCACTCTCTCCAGTGTGGTGTTGGTCTCTCACTCTCTGAGACTTCCCCCACTGTCTCTCTAGTTCTGACTGTCTCAGTGTTCGTACTTTTTCCTTCTCTCTCTGTCCCACAGGATTTTAAGCAAACAAGGAATGAGAGAAGGGGGGCTGTGAGTGCCACATACACACGTACACACACCTATCCAAACACACACATGTATGTGAGTGCACACCTACAGCGGACCATGTGCAGCCTCCCCCAGTCTCAGGACTCTCAAAACACTTTATTCTCATTAATTTTACTTTAATTCACTAAAATATTCTTCTTCTGTACACAGCCCTGTGGCGGAGCCTGGGGAGGGGATACGTCTCTACATCACTCCGCACGGCACAAGCCACAAAGTGTTCCCATGCTTTACATTCTGTAACCCACCCAAAAGCCTGCACCACTTAGGAGCGTTATAAGAGGAGCGGCTGATATCAGTCACATAGGATGTAATAGGAGGTTATAGCAGTACTGGAGCGTTATAAGAGGAGCGGCTGATATCAGTCACATATGATGTAATAGGAGGTTATATCAGTACTGGAGCGTTATAAGAGGAGCGGCTGATATCAGTCACATATGATTATATCAGTATTGGAGCGTTATAAGAGGAGCGGCTGATATCAGTCACATATGATGTAATAGGAGGATATATCAGTACTGGAGCGTTATAAGAGGAGCGGCTGATATCAGTCACATATGATGTAATAGGAGGTTATATCAGTGCTGGAGCGTTATAAGAGGAGCGGCTGATATCAGTCACATATGATGTAATAGGAGGATATATCAGTGCTGGAGCGTTATAAGAGGAGCGGCTGATATCAGTCACATATGATGTAATAAAAGGTTATAGCAGTACTGGAGCGTTATAAGAGGAGCGGCTGATATCAGTCACATATGATGTAATAGGAGGTTATAGCAGTACTGGAGCGTTATAAGAGGAGCGGCTGATATCAGTCACATATGATGTAATAGGAGGATATATCAGTACTGGAGCGTTATAAGAGGAGCGGCTGATATCAGTCACATATGATGTAATAGGAGGATATATCAGTACTGGAGCGTTATAAGAGGAGCGGCTGATATCAGTCACATATGATGTAAAAGGAGGATATATCAGTACTGGAGCGTTATAAGAGGAGCGGCTGATATCAGTCACATAGGATGTAATAGGAGGTTATATCAGTATTGGAGCGTTATAAGAGGAGCGGCTGATATCAGTCACATATGATGTAATAGGAGGTTATATCAGTACTGGAGCGTTATAAGAGGAGCGGCTGATATCAGTCACATATGATGTAATAGGAGGTTATATCAGTACTGGAGCGTTATAAGAGGAGCGGCTGATATCAGTCACATAGGATGTAATAGGAGGTTATATCAGTATTGGAGCGTTATAAGAGGAGCGGCTGATATCAGTCACATAGGATGTAATAGGAGGTTATAGCAGTACTGGAGCGTTATAAGAGGAGCGGCTGATATCAGTCACATATGATGTAAGAGGAGGTTATATCAGTACTGGAGCGTTATAAGAGGAGCGGCTGATATCAGTCACATATGATTATATCAGTATTGGAGCGTTATAAGAGGAGCGGCTGATATCAGTCACATATGATGTAATAGGAGGTTATATCAGTATTGGAGCGTTATAAGAGGAGCGGCTGATATCAGTCACATAAGATGTAATAGGAGGTTATATCAGTACTGGAGCGTTAAAAGAGGAGCGGCTGATATCAGTCACATAAGATGTAATGTCTGGAGGTTATATCAGTGCTAAAGCGTTATAAAAAGAGAAGCTGATATCAGTCACATGCACTGATCTCAGATATCAATGACCTACAAGACACCCCTGAGGGGCCACGCACATACAGGAGGGTATCATGGGAGATTAGGGAGGACACTGCCAAAAGGCAAAACACCCCCAAAAAATGTGACATCATCAAGACCACAAGTCCTGCCGATCCCTCAGACATGAAAGCAATTAACATACCTGAGATGAATGGAGCTCCTATACCGCACTGCTGGAGTGTTCCCTCAGGACTACAACCTGCATAATGCTCACTATGTATCTACAAGAGGAAAATCCACACCCCTCCCCCTAATTGTCTCCTTACCTCCGCTCATCCAGACAGGCCAGACGTGTACACACCAAAAAAGAGTTTCTGTAGAGGTCCTTGTGTACACTCTATGGTAGAGAGGACCCCACTGATCCTAAGAGCTTACACTCTATGGGAGAGAGGACACCACTAATCCTAAGAGCTTACACTCTATGGGAGAGAGGACCCCACTGATCCTAAGAGCTTACACTCTATGGGAGAGAGGACCCCATTGATCCTAAGAGATTACACTCTATGGGAGAGAGGAAACCACTGATCCTAAGAGCATAAACTCTATAAGAGAGGACCCCACTGATCCTAAGAGCTTACACTCTATGGGAGAGAGGACACCACTAATCCTAAGAGCTTACACTCTATAAGAGAGGTCCCACGGATCCTAAGAGCTTACACTCTATGGGAGAGAGGATACCACTGATCCTAAGAGCTTACACTCTATGGGAGAGAGGACCCCACTGATCCTAAGAGCTTACACTCTATGGGAGAGAGGACACCACTAATCCTAAGAGCTTACACTCTATAAGAGAGGTCCCACGGATCCTAAGAGCTTACACTCTATGGGAGAGAGGACACCACTGATCCTAAGAGCTTACACTCTATGGGAGAGAGGTTCCACTGATCCTAAGAGCTTACACTCTATGGGAGAGAGGTTCCACTGATCCGAAGAGCTTACACTCTATGGGAGAGAGGATACCACTGATCCGAAGAGCTTACACTCTATGGGAGAGAGGATACCACTGATCCTAAGAGCATACACTCTATAAGAGAGGACACCACTGATCCTAAGAGCTTACACTCTATGGGAGAGAGGACACCACTAATCCTAAGAGCTTACACTCTATGGGAGAGAGGACCCCACTGATCCTAAGAGCTTACACTCTATAAAAGAGGACACCACTGATCCTAAGAGCTTACACTCTATGGGAGAGAGGACACCACTGATCCTAAGAGCTTACACTCTATGGGAGAAAGGTTCCACTGATCCTAAGAGCTTACACTCTATGGGAGAGAGGTTCCACTGATCCTAAGAGCTTACACTCTATGGGAGAGAGGATACCACTGATCCTAAGAGCATACACTCTATAAGAGAGGACACCACTGATCCTAAGAGCTTACACTCTATGGGAGAGAGGACACCACTAATCCTAAGAGCTTACACTCTATGGGAGAGAGGACCCCACTGATCCTAAGAGCTTACACTCTATAAAAGAGGACACCACTGATCCTAAGAGCTTACACTCTATGGGAGAGAGGACACCACTAATCCTAAGAGCTTACACTCTATGGGAGAGAGGTTCCACTGATCCTAAGAGCTTACACTCTATGGGAGAGAGGATACCACTGATCCTAAGAGCTTACACTCTATGGGAGAGAGGACCCCACTGATCCTAAGAGCTTACACTCTATGGGAGAGATGATACCACTGATCCTAAGAGCTTACACTTTATAGGAGAGAGGACCCCACTGATCCGAAGAGCTTACACTCTATGGGAGAGAGGATACCACTGATCCGAAGAGCTTACACTCTATGGGAGAGAGGTTCCACTGATCCTAAGAGCTTACACTCTATGGGAGAGAGGTTCCACTGATCCTAAGAGCTTACACTCTATGGGAGAGAGGTTCCACTGATCCTAAGAGCTTACACTCTATGGGAGAGAGGACACCACTGATCCTAAGAGCTTACACTCTATAGGAGAGAGGACCCCACTGATCCGAAGAGCTTACACTCTATGGGAGAGAGGACCCCACTGATCCTAAGAGCTTACACTCTATAAAAGAGGACACCACTGATCCTAAGAGCTTACACTCTATGGGAGAGAGGATACCACTGATCCTAAGAGCTTACACTCTATGGGAGAGAGGACACCACTGATCCTAAGAGCTTACACTCTATGGGAGAGAGGTTCCACTGATCCTAAGAGCTTACACTCTATGGGAGAGAGGTCCCACAGATCCTAAGAGCTTACACTCTATGGGAGAGAGGTTCCACTGATACTAAGAGCTTACACTCTATGGGAGAGAGGACACCACTGATCCTAAGAGCTTACACTCTATGGGAGAGAGGACACCACTAATCCTAAGAGCTTACACTCTATAAAAGAGGACACCACTGATCCTAAGAGCTTACACTCTATGGGAGAGAGGACACCACTAATCCTAAGAGCTTACACTCTATGGGAGAGAGGACACCACTAATCCTAAGAGCTTACACTCTATAAAAGAGGACACCACTGATCCTAAGAGCTTACACTCTATGGGAGAGAGGACCCCACTGATCCTAAGAGCTTACACTCTATAGGAGAGAGGTTCCACTGATACTAAGAGCTTACACTCTATGGGAGAGAGGACACCACTGATCCTAAGAGCTTACACTCTATGGGAGAGAGGTTCCACTGATACTAAGAGCTTACACTCTATGGGAGAGAGGTCCCACAGATCCTAAGAGCTTACACTCTATGGGAGAGAGGTTCCACTGATACTAAGAGCTTACACTCTATGGGAGAGAGGTCCCACAGATCCTAAGAGCTTACACTCTATGGGAGAGAGGACCCCACTGATCCTAAGAGCTTACACTCTATGGGAGAGAGGACCCCACTGATCCTAAGAGCTTACACTCTATGGGAGAGAGGACCCCATTGATCCTAAGAGCTTACACTCTATGGGAGAGAGGACACCACTAATCCTAAGAGCTTACACTCTATGGGAGAGAGGACCCCACTGATCCTAAGAGCTTACACTCTATGGGAGAGAGGACCCCATTGATCCTAAGAGCTTACACTCTATGGGAGAGAGGACCCCATTGATCCTAAGAGCTTACACTCTATGGGAGAGAGGACACCACTAATCCTAAGAGCTTACACTCTATGGGAGAGATGATACCACTGATCCTAAGAGCTTACACTCTATGGGAGAGAGGACACCACTAATCCTAAGAGCTTACACTCTATGGGAGAGAGGACCCCATTGATCCTAAGAGCTTACACTCTATGGGAGAGAGGACACCACTAATCCTAAGAGCTTACACTCTATGGGAGAGAGGACCCCATTGATCCTAAGAGCTTACACTCTATGGGAGAGAGGATACCACTGATCCTAAGAGCTTACACTCTATGGGAGAGAGGACCCCATTGATCCTAAGAGCTTACACTCTATGGGAGAGAGGACACCACTGATCCTAAGAGCTTACACTCTATGGGAGAGAGGACACCACTGATCCTAAGAGCTTACACTCTATGGGAGAGATGATACCACTGATCCTAAGAGCTTACACTCTATGGGAGAGAGGACACCACTAATCCTAAGAGCTTACACTCTATGGGAGAGAGGACCCCATTGATCCTAAGAGCTTACACTCTATGGGAGAGAGGACACCACTAATCCTAAGAGCTTACACTCTATGGGAGAGAGGACCCCATTGATCCTAAGAGCTTACACTCTATGGGAGAGAGGAAACCACTGATCCTAAGAGCATAAACTCTATAAGAGAGGATACCACTGATCCTAAGAGCTTACACTCTATGGGAGAGAGGACCCCATTGATCCTAAGAGCTTACACTCTACGAAAGAGAGAGGACGCTGCTGACTACAAAACTTTACTCTTTTTACAACTTCTCTCCATGTCATTAAAAACATAAAAGCAGAAAAATCCCTTCTGCGCCGTCCAGACCGTCCTGTTATTTCCTTTCTTATAGTCTCAGGATAGATATATGTTCATTTTTAGTCAGGTATTGTAGATTAACCAACCACATCTGCTGGAAGTTTGTGCAAAGCATCTACCACTCTTTCAGTAAAGTAATATTTTCTCTTGTTGCTTCTGATCTTTCACCCAACTAACCTCTGATTTGTAAGTCAATTTATATTATAAAAATGACTCTTTACACCAGAAAAATACACTGTAAAGTCATGGCCACTAGGTGTCTCCCTTCCTTGCAACCTGATATCCACTGAATATTGTTAGGAGAAATCCGTCTCTAAAACAGCTAAATCAGCCAGCCAACTTAGTTCCATCCTACTTATGACCCTACGCTTTTGGTATGCTTGGAGAGAATGGTGTGAGAGTGCTACTTAACCCCTTAACGACATCGGGCGTACCCATACGCCCCCGTTGCCTGGGCTTTAACGCAAACGGGCGTATGGGTACGCCCGATGTTTCCCCGATCGCTGCGTGTTCACACACAGCGGTCGGGGAAGATGGCCTGCTATAATGTATAGCAGGCCATCTTAGCTTCACGGCACGGGGGGTGGTTAACACCCCCCGTGCTTACGATCGCCGCTATAGGCTGATCAATTCAGATCAGCCAATAGCGGCGATCGGAACCTTTCCGGGTCATCGGTGACCCGATGACCCGGAAAAAAATGGCGGTCGGTGCTGTCCGAGGACGGCACCGACCGCCATTACTGTAAAAAGTAATGTTGATCGCCGTGCCACCGGCCCGATCGCCGTGAACGGCCGGCCGGCCGTTCACGGCGATCGGGCCGGTGGCACGGCGATCAGAGTCCAGCAAAATAGTAAATACCTGCCCTGGACCCCTCAGCTAGAGAGCCGAGGGGTCCAGAGCAGGTATTTGTACATTACTCACCTGTCCCGGGCTCCTGATCGGCGTCTTCCGGGTTCGCGGCGTCCTCCGTCATTCCGTTCGGTCTTCGGGTCTTTCCGGCGGTCCTCGTCGTCTTCTTTCGGCTATTTTCGGCTCCAGCCTCGTCATTTTCCGGATTTTGCGCTCTGCTGCCCCCTAGCGGCTGATATGTGTAATACACTTATCAGCAGCTACAGGGATATTCAGAATATAAAAAAAATTATTTTTTTTTCCCAAATTTTTTTTTTTCTATTTTCCGCACCCTATCGCCGCTGAGTGTTGATCAGCATCGCACGAAAGTGCGCTGCTAATCAGCAACTCCTCCTTTTTGGCGTAGGGTGTTTTTTTTCTATATTCTACTGCCACGGTCTGCTTATAAGTGCCGGACACAATAGCGGCATTTATCAGCAACTCCTTTGTTGGCGTAAGTTTTTTTTTATACTTACTGTAAAAAAAAACACGTAAAAAACACTACATTACACCACACTACATTGAATAAAGTTTGACACTACACCACTACATACCCCATATACCAATCCCCATATAAAGATGGCCCCTAGGGTGTTTTCGGCGTCAGAGGGATACGTTATTATTGCCTCCGACACCGAAACAGCCAGTGAGGATGAATGGGGGGATCCTTCTTTCCTCCATTCATCCTCATCATCCTCATCATCCAGTGACGTGTCTGGGGGTAGCGTAGCGTACGCTGCCCCCCAGACACGTCTTTTCCGCCAGTACCGTCCCAATAAGAGATGGCGGTATGGTGTGAAATTCTACAAACTCTGTGAGAGTACCTCAGGGTACACTTACAGATTTCGGGTACGTGCAAACTGCGGAATGGCGAAGGATAACCCTTTGTGCATTCCGCAGCTGGCACCCGCCGGCGGACTGATGCGGGCGCATGTCTCTATCCGTGTCATAGACTCCATTCTATGCACGGGCGGAATCCGTCGTCCATCCAAAGAATGAACACGTTGGACGGAGAGCGGAATCCGCCCGTGCATAGAATGGAGTCTATGACACGTGTGGAGACGTGCGCCCGCATCAGTCCGCCGGCGGGTGCCAACTGTGAAATGCACGAAGGGTTATCTGTCGCGATTCCGCAGTGTGCATGTACCCTTAGAGTGTATGAAGGAAGGGACACCCGAATCCAGCCCCCAGATGCCCCCAGATGCCCCCTCCCCCCCCCCCATCCTCGGAGTTAATGGGGAGATCGTCCGGGAACTGATCTTCCCACTGCTGGATAAAGGTCACCACCTGTACAGGGATAACTTTTATACCAGCACCCCCTCTTCCGGTCCCTCGCTGCCCTGTAGCTTGCGGCACGATCCGTAAATATCAGAAGTAGTAATAGTGCCCTAATATTTAGCAGCCATGGAGCGGACCCAGCACTTCTGGATATGAAGGACCCCGTATCGCACCAGGACAACATTCTCCAGGTGACGTCCCCCACACTGGAGAACAGGAGACCCCAGAAGAAGTGCAGAGTGTGGGGTAACAGGGGGATCAGGAAGGACACCATTTTCCAGTGTGACACCTGTCCTGATCGCCCAGACCTCTGCATACTGGATCGCTCCAAGGCGCACCACACGTCACTGGGGTTCTACATTATCTAAATTCTGTCCCTTATTCCTATTTCAGGGGTCACGTTGATTCAGGGATTATTCTGATCGCCATTATGGATTCGGGAAGGAATTTTTCCCCTGTGATGAGGCTACTGTCGTCTGCCTTACGAGGGTTTTTTGCCTTCCTCTGGATCAACACAGGTTGAATTTGATGGACACCTGTCATTTCCAACCTTATAAACTAATAATTGGCCTAATACCCCCAAATAAATTAATAATTGTCCCTTTTCCCCAGCTAAATAGGTATGGCCGCCATTCCCATTAGAGGATGCCATGATGCAATTACAAAGCCTCTGTGCAGCCAGGACAGTAGAAACCCCCCACAAGTGACCCCATTCTGGAAACTACACCCCATATGGAATCTAACAAGGGGGTCAGCGGGGATATGGCCCCCTGGTGACGGCCACATTTGGGACGTGAAAATGAAAAAAATTGTATTTTTTATTTTCTCGGCACATGTTCCACTTATGTGCCAGTCACCAGTGGGGTCC
Organism: Dendropsophus ebraccatus; assembly: GCF_027789765.1. Lineage (NCBI taxonomy): Eukaryota > Metazoa > Chordata > Amphibia > Anura > Hylidae > Dendropsophus > Dendropsophus ebraccatus. Next base: position 4,025,784 of record NC_091460.1, on the reverse strand, counting down.
ATATGCTCACTGCACCCCTTGTTAGATTCCTTATGGGGTGTAGTTTCCAGAATGGGGTCACTTGTCGGGGGTTTCTACTGACCTGGCAGCACAGGAGCTTTGTAATTGCGACATGGCCTCCATCCTCCATTCCAGCCTCTAAATGGCGCTCTGTCCCTTTGGTGGCTTGCCCTGTGCCCATATGGCACATTATGCCCACATGTGGGGTATTTTCGTACTCAGGGGACACTACCCTACACGTTTTGTGTTCATTTTCTTTTTTAACCCCTTGTGGAAATGGAAAAAAATCAAGGCTAGACCAACATTTAGTGTAATTTTTGTAAAATTTTTACTCTAAATTATTAATCTTGTCATGTTTTTTCATTTTCACAAGGGGTTAAAAGATAAAAAAAAACATTTAATGTGTAGAGCAATTTCCCCTGAGTACGGAAATACCCCACATGTGGACATAAAGCGCCATGCGGGTGAAGGGTAAGCCTCCGAAGGGAAGAAGCGCCATTTGGTTTTTGAAGGCTGGATTTGGATGGAATGGATTTCGAGGGGCCATGTTGCATTCAAAAGGCCCCTGTGTTGCCAAGACAGTTGAAACCCCCCACAAGTGACCCCATTATGGAAACTGCACCCCTCAAGGAATGTAACAAGGGGTGTAGTGAGCATATGGACCCCACTGGTGACGGACACAAATGTGGAACAATGTGGCGTGAAAATGAAATATTACATTTTTTACACTATAATGTTGGTCTAGCCTTGAATTTATCATTTTCACAAGGGGTTAAAAGAGGAGAAAAAAAACAAAATGTGTAGCGCAATTTCCCCCGAGTCCGTAAATACCCCACATGTGGACATAAAGCGCCATGCGGGTGCAGGGTAAGCCTCCGAAGGGAAGGAGCGCCATTTGGTTTTTGAAGGCTGGATTTGGATGGAATGGATTTCGAGGGGCCATGTTGCATTCAAAAGGCCCCTGTGTTGCCAAGACAGTTGAAACCCCCCACAAGTGACCCCATTATGGAAACTGCACCCCTCAAGGAATGTAACAAGGGGTGTAGTGAGCATATGGACCCCACTGGTGACGGGCACAAATGTGGAACAATGTGGCGTGAAAATGAAATATTACATTTTTTACACTATAATGTTGGTTTAGCCTTGAATTTATCATTTTCACAAGGGGTTAAAAGAGAAAAAAACACACAATATGTGTAGAGCAATTTCCCCCGAGTCCGTAAATACCCCACATGTGGACATAAAGCGCCATGTGGGTGCAGGGCAAGCCTCCGAAGGGAAGGAGCGCCATTTGGATTTTGGAGGTTGGATTTGGCTAGAATGGATGATGAACGCCATGTCGCATTTACAGAGCCCTCGTGCTGCCAAAACACTGGAAACCCCCCACAAGTGACCCCATTCTGGAAACTGCACCCCTCAGGGAATCTAACAAGGGGTGCAGTGAGGATATGGACCCCTTGATGACGGACACATTTGTGCCATGAAAGTGAAAAAATGAAATTTTTCCCTTTCACGTCACATTGTTCCACATTTGTGCCCGTCACCAGTGGGGTCCATATGCTTACTGCACCCCTTGTTAGATTCCTTGAGGGGTGTAGTTTCCAGAATGGAATCACTTGTGGGGGGTTTCCAGTGTCTTGGCAGCACGAGGGCTCTGTAAATGCGACATGGCCCTTGAAATCCTTTTCAGTGAAATCCAGCTTCCAAAAGCCAATTGGCGCTCCTTCCCTTTGGAGGCTCGTCCTGCGCCCGCTTGGCCCTTTATCGCCACATGTGGGGTATTTTCGTACTCGGGAGAAACTGCGCTACACATTTTTTGTCTTTTTTTGCCTCTTATCCCTTTAAGAAAATGAAAAATTGAAGGCTAGAACAACGTTTTAGTGTAAAAAATAATTTTTTCTTTTTTCACGCCATATTGTTCGGAAAATCTGTGAAGCACCTGTGGGGTCCAGATGCTCACCGCACCCCTTGTTACATTCCTTGAGGGGTGTAGTTTTCTAAATGGTGTCCCTTTAGGGGTGTTTTTTAGGTTTTGGCACCCCAGAGCCTCTGCCAACCTGAAGTGGTACAGTCAGAAATGACCAAATATAACGGAGGCATTGAAATTCACTAGGCGCTCCCTTATATCTGAGGCTTGTGGTTGCGTCAAATAGCGCAATAGGGTCACATATGGGGTATTTCTATAAACTGCAGAAACGGGGCAATAATTATTGGGGTGCATTTCTCTGGTAATAGGTTTATAATTATGAAAAATATTGGATTACAATAAAATCTCTGCACAGAAAATTAAAATTTTCAAATTCCTTACACACTTCGCTTTTATTTCTGTGACTCCCCTAAAGGGTTAAAACACTTTCTGGATGTGCTTTTGCAGAGTTTGGGGGGTGCAGTTTCTGAAATGGGGTGCTTTGTGGGGCTTTCTAACATACAGGCCCCTCAAATACACTTTAAACCTGAACAGGTCCCTAAAAATATCTGATTTTGAAATTTTACTGAAAATTTGGAAATTTGCTGCTAATGTTTTAAGCTTCCTATCGTCTAAAAAAAATGAAAGATAGTTTAATAAATGCCGCCAACATAAAGTAGACATGTTGCTAATGCTATTTAATATATAATTTATGTGGTATAACCACTTTCTGTATACGCAAAAAAGTTTCAAAGTTGGAAAAATGCATTTTTTCACATTTTTTCACATTATTTGGGTTTTTTTCATAAAGATTCGTTATGAGTATCGACTCCAATTTACCAGAAATGTAAAGTACAATGTGTCACGAGAAAACAATCTCAGAATCAGCCGGATAGGTAAAAGCATCCCGAAGGTATTAATGACTAAAGTGACACTGGTCATATTCATAAAATTTGTCTCTGTCATTAAGGCCATTTCAGGCTCTGTCCTTAAGGGGTTAAGAGTGTTTTATATGGGCCAATTATCACCAACGAGCGTTGCTACAAACAATCAGCCCATTAAAAAGTGAAAGCGATCAGAAAAGGCCGGTTTGTCAGCTGATTGTATCTCTTGTCCAGCCCTTAAAACTCTTTATCGGCTGCACATCTCCCTGTGTATTTAAATGGCCGCACAAACGATACAGGGATCATTCAAGCAGCCCAGCCACTCGAATAATTTTGATGTGCAAAGGCACCGCAAAGGAACACTTGGTTGTGGCTGCAGATGGTCGAAGATTGCCAGGTGTAAAAGGACCATTACAGTCTTCAGGATTGTAAGTAGTACTCTCAGGATTTCTGCACTGGAATGGTTTTGCCTTGGCAGGGGCACTCTGTGCCATACCTTGTCCTCTGCCTATTTGTTTTTGTGGACCAACATGAGCTTGACATAACTCTGACCCCAAAACACATCACTTTGGCACCTAAGTCATCATTTCCAAGAGGCAGTGTACAAGGTAATTTGTAGATGGTATTGGTTCCTTCCTGTCTTTATGCCGACCTGTTGGCGATGTGGCTCTGCTGATGGAACCTTTCTGCATAGGATGTCCCTTTTTGGATCAAGGTGATTAGTGTGAACAGTGACCTTAAGATGTCTATGGGACCTGCCCTCTTTCTTCTCCATTATGAGTTTTCTCTGACTGCTTACAAATACTTTCTAGTTATGGCAGCCTGCGCTCACATCCCTTTGCTCTGGAAAAAGCAGGACTCTTCTTCTACCGCCCTATGACCATTGAAGGTCAAGGACTTGATGTATATGGTGAATTTGACAGCTAGTTTACAAGACGCTCCTGACCATTTTTATTGGACCCGACTCCTGAGGAGAGTTTCAGGAGATTGCCACTTACAGGCATCTTTTACCATCTTATAGACTGCTTTAACTTAATTTAGTGTCATGACCTTTTCACTATCCCCCTGGGTGTCTGTAGACAGACATCCTCCCCTTACTGTTCCTAATTCCCCCTCCCTTTCTGTTTCTCTCCACTTTCCCCTTTCTTCTATTGCCTTCTTTCCTTTCTGTCTTCTTCTACTGCTTTTTGTCTCCCCTTTCCTTTATCTTTTCTATTGCTTTCTTCTTTCCTCTGTTCTCTTCCTCTTCCCTATCTACTTGTATTGCTTACTTCTTTTTCTTCCTATTCCTTTTCTCTTCCCTCTCTTCTTGTATTGCTTTCTTTTCTTCCCTCTTCTTCTATTGCTTTCTTCTCTTCTTCCTTTTCTCTCTTCTTCTACTGCTTTCTTTTTGTCTCACCTTTCCTTTCTTATATCCTCTATTCTCTTCCATATCTTCTTGTATTGCTTACTTCTCTTTTTCTTCCTATTCATTTTCTCTTCCCGTTCTTCTTGTATTGCTTTCTTCTCTTTCCTCTTCTTTTGCTTTCTTCCCTTATTCCCTTTCTTCTCTTCTTCTATTGGTTTCTTCTCTTTTTCCCTTCATCAATTGCAGTCTTCTCTTTCCTCTCTTCTCATCTTCTGTATGTCCACAGTGCTACACTGTAACCTCCTCTTCCTTTAGCTTGTTGTCTTTATTATTATTAGAGCTTACTTTAAACAGGCACTGTCATTGTCAACAAATAATGGTAAATCAGCAACTATAGGAATTGGACTTCAGATGCAGGCAGTCTAACCCTCTACATACTACAACCTCAATTCCAAAAAGGATGGGACACTAAACAAATTGTAAATAAAAACTGAATGCAATGATGTGGAGTAGGGCTGGGCGATATGGCCTAAAATTTATAGCACGATATAATTTGATGCATGCACGATATATCAATTTTTTTGTGTGTGTATACAACATCAGCCCCATGCCATTTTTTGCCATCATCCTGTCTCCCAGCCAGCACCATCATCCCTTATGTCAGGGCTTGACAAATTTAAGCAGAATCTAGGAGCCAAGGTTTTTTTTATACTTCTAAAGCGTTATTTTCAACGACGAAAATAACACATCTTAAATAAACAATAAAGAAGACTAGAACCAAACAGCATGGGCATTAACAAGATAATTTGACACACACCACGGCACACCCACGTGCCATCAGCGGCTCAGCCCTGTGCAATCAGCCCCCTTTGTGCCATCTCTGTGCCATCAGCCCCCCCTTGTGCTAGTCATCAGCCCTCCCCTGTGCAATCAGCCACCCCTGGTGCCAGTCATCAGCCCTCCCCTGTGCCAGTCATCAGCCCTCCCCTATGCCTTCAGCCCCCCTTGTGCCAGTTATCACCCCCCTTGCCAGTCATCAGCCTTCCCCTGTGCCATCAGCCCACTCTGTGCCAGTTATCAGCCCCCCTTGTGCCAGTCATCAGCCTTTCCCTGTGCCATCAGCCCCTATTTGTGCCAGTTATCAGCCCCTCCTTGTGCCAGTTATCAGCCCCCCTTGTGCCAGTCATCAGCCTTTCCCTGTGCCATCAGCCCCTATTTGTGCCAGTTATCAGCCCCTCCTTGTGCCAGTTATCAGCCCCCCTTGTGCCAGTCATCAGCCTTTCCCTGTGCCATCAGCCCCTCCTTGTGCCAGTAATCAGCCCCTCCTTGTGCCAGTTATCAGCCTTCCCCTGTGCCATCAGCCCACCCTGTGCCAGTCATCAGCCCTCCCCTGTGCCATCAGCCCCCCCTTGTGCCAGTCATCAGCCCCCCTTGCCAGTCATCAGCCTTCCCCTGTGCCAGTTATCAGTCCTCCCCTTTGCCAGTTATCAGCCCCCCCTTGCCAGTTATCAGCCCCCCGTTGCCAGTCATCAGCCCCCCCCACCCCGGTGCCAGTCATCTCCCCCTCCCCTATGCCATCATCAGCTTTCCCTATGTGCCAGCCAAGCCCCATGCCATTGCCACATCATGTCCCCCCAGCCAGGGCCATCATCAGCCCCATGCCATAGCCATCTGCACCCCCCGACCCCTCTGCTACTTACCTTTCCTGCAGGGCTGGCTGATGGAGTCCGCGAGGCGAGACAGGCCGCGTCTTCTTCCCAGCATGCACTGGGAGAGACCTGACATCACACGCATCGTCAGCTAGCGCGCTGACGATGCGTGGATGAAAGGCCCTGCAGCGCGGTACCACGGAGCGGTAAGTGAGAAGCTTATTCACTACCGCTCCGTGGGCATGTATCGCGATATGACGATATCCCGAAAATCTATATCGTCATCCGAATTGATGACGATATTTTTGCATATCGTTCATATCGCCCAGCCCTAATGTGGAGGTATCATCATCTAATATTTTATTCAGAATAGAACACAAATCACAGATAAAACTGAGAGAATGTATCATTTTAAGTCAAAGATATGTTGTTTCAAAATTTCATTGTCTACAAATCCCCAAAAAGTTGGGACCATGCCGTTTTTACCACTGTGTGGCATCTCCCCTACTTTTTACAATAGTCAACAGACGTCAGGAGACAGAGACCAGTTTCTCAAGTTTAGAAATAGGAATGCTCTCCTATTTATGTATAATACAGGCCTCTAACTGTTCAATCGTCTTGGGACTTATTTGTCGCACCTTTCTCTATATGATGCGCCAAATGTTCTCTATAGGTGAAAGATCTGGACTGCAGGCTGCCATTTCATACCCAGATCCTTCTCCTACTTAGCCATGATGTTGTGATTGCTGCAGAATGTGTTCTGGCACTATCTTGTAGAAAAATGCTGGGTCTTCCCTTAAAAAGCTGATGTCTAGATGGGAGCATATGTTGTTCTAGAACCTTAACATAGCTCTGCATTAATGGTGTCTTTCCAGACATGAAATCTGCCCATGCCACAAGCACTCCATACCATGCAACCCCATACCATCAGTGATGCAGGTTTCTCAACGGAGCGTTGATAACTTGGGTTGTCCTTGTCCTCTCTGGTCCGGATGACATGGCATCCCACTGCTACATAAAGAACTTCAAATCGTGACTCATCCTACCACAGAACAGTTTTCCATTTTGCCACACTCCATTTTAAATGACCCCTGGCCCAATACAAACAGCTGAGCTTGTGGAGCTTGCTTAGAAATGGCTTCCTCTTTGCACTGTAGAGTTTCAGCTGGAAACAGCGGATGGCACGGTGGATTGTGGTCACTGACAATGCTTTCTGGAAGTATTCCTGTTATTTCCTTGACAGTGGCGTTCCTGTTTGAGGTGCAGTGACGTTTAAGGACCCAGAGATCACCAGCATCAAGTAGAGTTTTACAGCCTTGACCCTTACGCACAGCGATTGTTCCAGATTCTCTGAATCTTCTGATGATGTTATGTATGGTTGAGGATGATAACTTGAAATTCTTTGCTATTTTACGCTGGGTAACACCACCCTGGTATTGCTGCACTATCTTTCTGCACAATAATGGTGGTCCTCTTACCATTTTGGCTTCAGAGAGACATTGACACTCTGAGTAGCTCTTTTTATACCCAAGCATGTTGTCAATTCACCTAATTAGTGTTGATTGGTCTTCCTGCTGTTCGTTATACGCTCAATGTAATTTTTTCAGGCACTTCTTGCTGGTTGTCCCAACTTTTTGGGGATTTATAGACACTGTGATATTTTGAAACAACTTATTTTTCACTTAAAATGATACACTCTCAGTTTAAACTTTTGATCTGTGATTTGTGTTCTATTCTGAATAAAATATTAGATGTTGGCACCTCCACATCATTGTATTCAGTTTTTATACACAATTTGTTTAGTGTCCCAACTTTTTTGGAGTTGAGGTTGTACAATGAGTAGCAATCGTGGCATGTAAAGGGTTGTCAGGTGGGGGTCCGAACTGCAACATTAGTCTTGAGACATATAAAAGGGAGATATGATTGATTGACTTAAAAATATATATGGCCCCTACAAGAAATAAATGTTCTTGGAAATAATGTTCCAAGTAAAAACCCCACAAAGGACAAGAAAGGTTTAAGGCCCTATTCGACGGAACGATTATCGTCCGTATTCGGCTGCTACGGACGATAATCGTCCCGTGGAATAGAGTGCAACGATCAGCCGACATCGGTCATGTCGGCTGATTGTTGCAGTCGCTTGTTTTTCAATATGTTGAAAAACAAGCGACTGATATAGCAGCGATCTGCTGCCATTGCTCCGTTGAATAGGAGCATAGGCAGCAGACACTGCTGTATCCTATGGGCTGCCCGGACGATCAGCGATCACCCGGGCAGCCCCCCCGCAGCTCCCCGCCCGCACTCACCGCTCGCTGCAGCCGCGATGAATAGCGGCGGCAGCAAACGGGGAACGAGGAGCAAACGAGCGCTGACAGCGCTCGTTTGCTCCTCTAGACGGCCCGTGAAATAGGGTCATTAATCTCCGGAGGCAAGAAGCCTTCTTTACCATCATAACAGAGAATCTGTGGAATAATCACATAAACAACAGTAGAGGGTTCACAACAGGCTTAGACAACTTCATAGAAAAAAAATAAAATAAATGCATATGCATGGAATCTACCCATTCATGTGGACCTTATGGACGGGGAAGGCAAGTAATGGATTTGTTGCCCACCAGGCATGATGTACTGTATCAATATCATGCTGGCATCAGGGAAACTTTTTGAATTGCTGCAGCACTGTAATGCTCTTTAAACACCAAAAGTTCAGCTGGGCACCACAGCTAGCCAAAAGGGCACTTTATTAACGATTATACTTTTCAAAGATTCAAAGAGTTTCCCTGCTGCCGACAAGATATTGATACATCATGCCAGGTGGGGAACCAATCCATTACTTCTATTACCATTACAGACATGTAAAAGCAGCCTCCCTTCCCTTCATCCATCCCCCCCTTTTTTCATTGGTACTATACTGTAACCATGTATGTACTTTGTGGTGCATTTCACTTACCATGGCAGCTGGAGGCCTCCGAGAATGACATGACACATCTGCAAAGGATTTAGAGAGGATTGGTTCCAGAAGGCCAAATTAAAAGAACTTTTTAATAATCTTAATTAAATATTTTTTACCATTCTGCTGCTAATTCTGGCAACATGAGAAAATGTTTTCTCACCATAGTAAGGCGAGCATGCGTGGGTGACCATCAAAAACTGACAGCCGAACGATCGGCCAACAATTGTAGGACTGGCAGAATTTTTTTTTTTATTCTTTTTGTATATTTTGTACTTCCAGGGCAGCTGAAACAAGTTACAAGATCCGCTGTAGATTTGATGGTGCAGATCCGCAGCAGATTTGACTAAAAAACTGTACACAGCATCAAATCTGCTGCGGAATTTGTACGTGTAAACGCACCCTGAAGGAATGTTTAAACCAAATAAAAAAAATGTAAAAATAAAATAGGTTTGTGGAAAACACATTAGAAGTCCAGCAGGATGCAACAATTCCCTCTAAGGGAAGAAATATACAAAGGTTAGAACATAAAAATGAAATAGGTTTGTTTGTGCAGAAGATATAACTGAAGGCAGAACGATCGTTCAGTGTTACTTATAGAACCATAATGGCCTCGGTTAACAAGGTACTCTCCACTCTGCCGAGGTGGGGGCTGCTGGTAAAATGCTTAACTCTCCCAATAATTTCAATGAGGCTTGTTACTCGAGTCAAGTAGTCAAGTATTAAAAAATACAGTACTCCACTTGAGTAACGAGCACTCAAGCATTTTAGTACTTGCTCAACTCTACTCCTCACCACTATATTCCTCATCATCTCCTCACCATTATATTCCTCATCTCCTCACTATTATCCCTCATAATTATCTCACCATTATATCCCCCATCATCTCCTCACCACTATATCCTCCATCTCCTCACCACTATATCCTCCATCTCCTCACCACTATATCCTCCATCTCCTCACCACTATATCCTCCATCTCCTCACTACTATATCCCCCATCTCCTCACCACTATATCCTCCATCTCCTCACTACTATATCCTCCATCATCTCCTCACCACTATATCCCCCATCTCCTCACCACTATATCCTCCATCTCCTCACTACTATATCCTCCATCATCTCCTCACTACTATATCCCCCATCATCTCCTCACCACTATATCCTCCATCAACTCCTCACCACTATATCCTCCATCTCCTCACCACTATATCCTCCATCATCTCCTCACCACTATATCCTCCATCATCTCCTCACCACTATATCCTCCATCTCCTCACTACTATATCCTCCATCATCTCCTCACCACTATATCCTCCATCATCTCCTCACCACTATATCCTCCATCATCTCCTCACCACTATATCCTCCATCATCTCCTCACCACTATATCCTCCATCATCTCCTCACCACTATATCCCCCATCATCTCCTCACCACTATATCCCCATCATCTCCTCACCACTATATCCTCCATCTCCTCACTACTATATCCCCCATCATCTCCTCACCACTATATCCTCCATCATCTCCTCACCACTATATCCTCCATCATCTCCTCACCACTATATCCCCCATCATCTCCTCACCACTATATCCCCCATCATCTCCTCACCACTATATCCCCCATCATCTCCTCACCACTATATCCTCCATCATCTCCTCACCACTATATCCTCCATCATCTCCTCACCACTATATCCTCCAACATCTCCTCACTACTATATCCTCCATCATCTCCTCACCACTATATCCTCCATCATCTCCTCACCACTATATCCTCATCATCTCCTCACCACTATATTCCTCATCATCTCCTCACCACTATATTCCTCATCATCTCCTCACCACTATATCCTCCATCATCTCCTCACTACTATATCCTCCATCTCCTCACTACTATATCCTCCATCTCTTCACCACTATATCCCCCATCATCTCCTCACCACTATATCCTCCATCACCTCACCACTATATCCCCCATCATCTCCTCACCACTATATCCTCCATCTCCTCACCACTATATCCTCCATCATCTCCTCACCACTATATCCTCCATCATCTCCTCACCACTATATCCTCCATCATCTCCTCACCACTATATCCTCCATCATCTCCTCACCACTATATCCCCCATCTCCTCACCACTATATCCCCCATCATCTCCTCACCACTATATCCTCCATCATCTCCTCACCACTATATCCTCCATCATCTCCTCACCACTATATCCTCCATCTCCTCACCACTATATCCTCCATCTCCTCACCACTATATCCTCCATCTCCTCACCACTATATCCTTCATCTCCTCACCACTATATCCTCCATCTCCTCACCACTATATCCTCCATCTCCTCACCACTATATCCTTCATCTCCTCACCACTATATCCCCCATCATCTCCTCACCACTATATCCTCCATCATCTCCTCACCACTATATCCTCCATCATCTCCTCACCACTATATCCCCCATCATCTTCTCACCACTATATCCTCCATCATCTCCTCACCACTATATCCCCCATCATCTCCTCACCACTATATCCTCCATCATCTCCTCACCACTATATCCTCCATCATCTCCTCACCACTATATCCTCCATCATCTCCTCACCACTATATCCTCTATCATCTCCTCACCACTATATCCCCCATCATCTCCTCACCACTATATCCCCCATCATCTCCTCACCACTATATCCTCCATCATCTCCTCACCACTATATCCCCCATCATCTCCTCACCACTATATCCTCCATCTCCTCACCACTATATCCCCCATCATCTCCTCACCACTATATCCCCCATCATCTCACCACTATATCCCCCATCATCTTCTCACCACTATATCCTCCATCATCTCCTCACCACTATATCCCCCATCATCTCCTCACCACTATATCCTCCATCATCTTATCACCATATCCTCCATCATCTCCTCACCACTATATCCTCCATCTCTTCACTACTATATTCCCCATCATCTCCTCACCACTATATCCTCCATCATCTCCTCACCACTATATCCTCCATCTCCTCACTACTATATCCCCCATCATCTCCTCACCACTATATCCTCCATCTCCTCACCACTATATCCCCCATCATCTCACCACTATATCCTCCATCTCCTCACCACTATATCCCCCATCTCCTCACCACTATATCCCCAATCATCTCCTCACCACTATATCCCCCATCATCTCCTCACCACTATATCCCCCATCATCTCCTCACCACTATATCCCCCATCATCTCCTCACCACTATATCCTCCATCATCTCCTCACCACTATATCCCCCATCATCTCCTCACCACTATATCCTCCATCATCTCCTCACCACTATATCCTCCATCATCTCCTTACCACTATATCCTCCATCATCTCCTCACCACTATATCCCCCATCATCTCCTCACCACTATATCCCCCATCATCTCCTCACCACTATATCCTCCATCATCTCTTCACCACTATATCCTCCATCATCTCCTCACCACTATATCCTCCATCATCTCCTCACCACTATATCCCCCATCATCTCCTCACCACTATATCCCCCATCATCTCCTCACCACTATATCCTCCATCTCCTCACTACTATATCCTCCATCATCTCCTCACCACTATATCCCCCATCATCTCACCACTATATCCTCCATCATCTCCTCACCACTATATCCTCCATCATCTCCTCACCACTATATCCTCCATCTCCTCACCACTATATCCCCCATCTCCTCACCACTATATCCTCCATCATCTCCTCACCACTATATCCCCCATCATCTCACCACTATATCCTCCATCATCTCCTCACCACTATATCCTCCATCTCCTCACCACTATATCCTCCATCTCCTCACTACTATATCCTCCATCATCTCCTCACCACTATATCCTCCATCATCTCCTCACCACTATATCCCCCATCATCTCCTCACCACTATATTCCTTATCATCTCCTCACCACTATATCCCCCATCATCTCCTCACCACTATATCCCCCATCATCTCCTCACCACTATATCCTCCATCATCTCTTCACCACTATATCCCCCATCATCTCCTCACCACTATATCCTCCATCATCTCCTCACCACTATATCCTCCATCATCTCCTCACCACTATATCCTCCATCTCCTCACCACTATATCCTCCATCATCTCCTCACCACTATATCCCCCATCATCTCCTCACCACTATATTCCTTATCATCTCCTCACCACTATATCCCCCATCATCTCCTCACCACTATATCCCCCATCATCTCCTCACCACTATATCCTCCATCATCTCTTCACCACTATATCCCCCATCATCTCCTCACTAGGGATGCACGATGCACAGAAATATCAATACTACTATCGATATTTCGGGCAAAAAAAACGGTTCGATACCAGGATTTCCTGGTATCGAAACTTTAAGTTAAGCTGAGAACACGGTGGGCGGCTAGCTGAGCGCCGGCCGTGTTCTCTATGTGCCTCCCCCTGCCCCCTGCAGTCTCCTCCTCTTCTCTCCCTCCCTCCGCTCCCATTGGCGCCAATTTCAAATAGCCGGCACTTAGCTATTGCTAGTGCCGGCTATTTAAGTATATAGATGCCGCTGTCACACTGACAGCGGCATCTGATCCCTCCTGAGCCCGCTCCATATACAGCGGGGGTCGGCTACTGTGTGTAACAGACCCCCGCTGCTGGTGTCTCTCTGATAACAGAGTCCGGCTCCGCCAGACTCTGTTATCAGAGAGATGATTTATGGCGAGGAACCGGAGCTGCACGGAGGAGAGCGGCTGGAGAGGAGGACGGAGGAGAAGGCTGGAAAAGGAGAGGAGGACAGAGGAGAAGGCTGGAGGGAGAGCGGGAGGTCCGGGAGAGAGGAGTACGGAGAGGGAGAGCGGGATGTCCGGGAGAGGAGCCGGAGCTGCACAGAGGAGAGCGGCTGGAGAGGGAGAGCGGGAGGTCACGGAGAGAGGAGGACGGCGAAGGCTGGAGGTTGGGAGGATGAAGAGGGAGAGCGGGGGTCTGTGAGATCCGGGAGGGGAGGCCGGGGGAAGTGCAGCACATGTGAGGATCCAGCCGGCTGGCAGGTGGGGGAGGTGGCCGGGGCTGAGAGGAGCAGATAAGATCGGCTGTAGTGTGTGGGATCCTGTGTAACCTCCTCTTCTCTTCCTCCGCAATCTTGGTAACTGGTGCAGCAGAGCTATCTTAGTGATGGGTGGTGCAGCAGAGCTGTCTTAGTGATGGGTGGTGCAGCAGAGCTGTCTTAGTGGTGGGTGGTGCAGCAGAGCTGTCTTAGTAGTGGGTGGTGCAGCAGAGCTGTCTTAGTGTTGGGTGGTGCAGCAGAGCTGTCTTAGTGGTGGGTGGTGCAGCAGAGCTGTCTTAGTGATGGGTGGTGCAGCAGAGCTGTCTTAGTGATGGGTGGTGCAGCAGAGCTGTCTTAGTGATGGGTGGTGCAGCAGAGCTGTCTTAGTGGAGGGTGGTGCAGCAGAGCTGTCTTAGTGATGGGTGGTGCAGCAGAGCTGTCTTAGTGATGGGTGGTGCAGCAGAGCTGTCTCAGTGGTGGGTGGTGCAGCAGAGCTGTCTTAGTGCTGGGTGGTGCAGCAGAGCTGTCTTAGTGGTGGGTGGTGCAGTAGAGCTGTCTTAGTGATGGGTGGTGCAGCAGAGCTGTCTTAGTGATGGGTGGTGCAGCAGAGCTGTCTTAGTGATGGGTGGTGCAGCAGAGCTGTCTTAATGATGGGTGGTGCAGCAGAGCTGTCTTAGTGATGGGTGGTGCAGCAGAGCTGTCTTAGTGATGGGTGGTGCAGCAGAGATGTCTTAGTGGTGGGTGGTGCAGCAGAACTGTCTTAGTGGTGGGTGGTGCAGCAGAGCTGTCTTAGTGATGGGTGGTGCAGCAGAGATGTCTTAGTGGTGGGTGGTGCAGCAGAGCTGTCTTAGTGATGGGTGGTGCAGCAGAGCTGTCTTAGTGATGGGTGGTGCAGCAGAGCTGTCTCAGTGATGGGTGGTGCAGCAGAGCTGTCTCAGTGATGGGTGGTGCAGCAGAGCTGTCTCAGTGATGGGTGGTGCAGCAGAGCAGTCTTAGTGATGGGTGGTGCAGCAGAGCTGTCTTATCGCTTGGTATAGCAGAGCTGTTTTAGTGATGGGTGGTGCAGCAGAGCTGTCTTAGTGGTGGGTGGTGCAGCAGAGCTGTCTTAGTGATGGGTGGTGCAGCAGAGCTGTCTCAGTGATGTGTGGTGCAGCAGAGCTGTCTTAGTGATGGGTGGTGCAGCAGAGCTGTCTTATCGCTTGGTATAGCAGAGCTGTTTTAGTGATGGGTGGTGCAGCAGAGCTGTCTTATCGCTTGGTATAGCAGCGCTGTTTTAGTGATTTGGAAGAGCAAAATTGTATTAATGATAATGACTAGTGACTATATTTCTACCCCTGTGTTTTTGTTTTTTTTTATACTTTACTAAGTATCGAACCGGTATTGAGTATCGAAATAAAAAAGTTAGTATCGGTATCAAACTCAAAATTTTGGTATCGTGACATCACTACTCCTCACCACTATATTCCTTATCATCTCCTCACCACTATATTCCTTATCATCTCCTCACCACTATATCCTCCATCATCTCCTCACCACTATATCCCCCATCATCTCCTCACCACTATATCCTCCATCACCTCACCACTATATCCTCCATCTCCTCACCACTATATCCTCCATCTCCTCACCACTATATCCTCCATCATCTCCTCACCACTATATCCCCCATCATCTCCTCACCACTATATCCTCCATCACCTCACCACTATATCCTCCATCTCCTCACCACTATATCCTCCATCATCTCCTCACCACTATATCCCCCATCATCTCCTCACCACTATATCCTCCATCATCTCCTCACCACTATATCCCCCATCATCTCCTCACCACTATATCCTCCATCATCTCCTCACCACTATATCCCCCATCATCTCCTCACCACTATATCCTCCATCATCTCCTCACCACTATATCCTCTATCATCTCCTCACCACTATATCCCCCATCATCTCCTCACCACTATATCCTCCATCATCTCCTCACCACTATATCCTCCATCATCTCCTCACCACTATATCCCCCATCATCTCCTCACCACTATATCCTCCATCTCCTCACCACTATATCCCCCATCATCTCCTCACCACTATATCCCCATCATCTCCTCACCACTATATCCTCCATCTCCTCACCACTATATCCTCCATCATCTCCTCACCACTATATCCTCCATCTCCTCACCACTATATCCTCCATCATCTCCTCACCACTATATCCTCCATCTCCTCAGCACTATATCCTCCATCATCTCCTCACCACTATATCCTCCATCATCTCCTCACTACTATATCCTCCATCATCTCCTCACCACTATATCCCCCATCATCTCCTCACCACTATATTCCTTATCATCTCCTCACCACTATATCCTCCATCATCTCCTCACCACTATATCCCCCATCATCTCCTCACCACTATATCCCCCATCATCTCCTCACCACTATATCCCCCATCTCCTCACCACTATATCCTCCATCTCCTCACCACTATATCCTCCATCTCCTCACCACTATATCCTCCATCTCCTCACCACTATATTCCTTATCATCTCCTCACCACTATATCCTCCATCTCCTCACCACTATATCCCCCATCATCTCCTCACCACTATATCCCCCATCATCTCCTCACTACTATATCCTCCATCATCTCACCACTATATCCTCCATCTCCTCACCACTATATCCTCCATCATCTCCTCACCACTATATCCTCCATCACCTCACCACTATATCCCCCATCATCTCCTCACCACTATATCCTCCATCTCCTCACCACTATATCCTCCATCATCTCCTCACCACTATATCCTCCATCATCTCCTCACCACTATATCCTCCATCATCTCCTCACTACTATATCCCCCATCTCCTCACCACTATATCCTCCATCTCCTCACCACTATATCCCCCATCATCTCCTCACCACTATATCCTCCATCATCTCCTCACTACTATATCCTCCATCATCTCCTCACTACTATATCCTCCATCATCTCACCACTATATCCTCCATCTCCTCACCACTATATCCTCCATCATCTCCTCACCACTATATCCCCCATCATCTCCTCACCACTATATCCTCCATCATCTCCTCACCACTATATCCCCCATCATCTCACCACTATATCCTCCATCATCTCCTCACCACTATATCCCCCATCATCTCCTCACCACTATATCCCCATCATCTCCTCACCACTATATCCTCCATCATCTCCTTACCACTATATCCCCCATCATCTCCTCACCACTATATCCTCCATCATCTCCTCACTACTATATCCTCCATCTCCTCACCACTATATCCTCCATCATCTCCTCACCATTATATCCTCCATCATCTCCTCACCACTATATCCTCCATCATCTCCTCACCACTATATCCTCCATCATCTCCTCACCACTATATCCCCATCATCTCCTCACCACTATATCCCCCATCATCTCCTCACCACTATATCCTCCATCTCCTCACCACTATATCCTCCATCATCTCCTCACCACTATATCCTCCATCATCTCCTCACCACTATATCCTCCATCTCCTCACCACTATATCCCCCATCATCTCCTCACCACGATATCCTCCATCATCTCCTCACCACTATATCCTCCATCTCCTCACCACTATATCCTCCATCTCCTCACCACTATATCCTCCATCTCCTCACCACTATATCCTCCATCATCTCCTCACCACTATATCCTCCATCTCCTCACCACTATATCCTCCATCATCTCCTCACCACTATATCCTCCATCTCCTCAGCACTATATCCCTCATCATCTCCTCACCACTATATCCTCCATCTCCTCACCACTATATCCTCCATCATCTCCTCACCACTATATCCTCCATCATCTCCTCACCACTATATCCCCCATCATCTCCTCACCACTATATCCCCCATCATCTCCTCACTACTATATCCTCCATCATCTCCTCACCACTATATCCCCCATCATCTCCTCACCACTATATCCCCCATCATCTCCTCACTACTATATCCTCCATCATCTCCTCACCACTATATCCCCCATCATCTCCTCACCACTATATCCCCCATCATCTCCTCACCACTATATCCCCCATCATCTCCTCACTACTATATCCTCCATCATCTCCTCACCACTATATCCTCCATCTACTCACCACTATATCCTCCATCTCCTCACCAGTATATCCTCCATCATCTCCTCATTACTATATCCTCCATAATCTCCTCACCACTATATCCCCCATCATCTCCTCACCACTATATCCTCTATCATCTCCTCACCACTATATCCTCCATCATCTCCTCACCACTATATTCCTTATCATCTCACCACTATATCCCCCATCATCTCCTCACCACTATATCCCCCATCATCTCCTCACTACTATATCCTCCATCATCTCCTCACCACTATATCCTCCATCATCTCCTCACCACTATATCCTCCATCATCTCCACACCACTATATCCTCCATCTCCTCACCACTATATCCTCCATCATCTCCTCACCACTATATCCTCCATCATCTCCTCACCACTATATCCTCCATCTCCTCACCACTATATCCCCCATCATCTTCTCACCACTATATCCTCCATCTCCTCACCACTATATCCCCCATCATCTCCTCACCACTATATCCCCCATCATCTCCTCACCACTATATCCCCCATCATCTCCTCACCACTATATCCCCATCATCTCCTCACCACTATATCCCCCATCATCTCCTCACCACTATATCCACCATCATCTCCTCACCACTATATTCCTTATCATCTCCTCACCACTATATCCTCCATCATCTCCTCACCACTATATCCTCCATCATCTCCTCACCACTATATCCCCCATCATCTCCTCACCACTATATCCTCCATCTCCTCACCACTATATCCCCCATCATCTCCTCACCACTATATCCTCCATCTCCTCACCACTATATCCTCCATCTCCTCACCAAACCTATATCCGTCCATCATCTCCTCACCCACTATATGCCTCCATCGTCCTCAACCACTATATCCTCCATCATCTCCTTCACCACTATATTCCTCCATCGCCTCACCACGATATCCTCCCTCATCTCCTCACCACTATATCCTCACATCATCTCCTCACTACTATATCCTCCATCCTCTCTCTCACCACTACTATCTCCCCATCATCTCCTCACCACTGATATACGTCTATCATCTCCTCACCACTATATCCTCCATCTGCCTCACAACTATATTCCTTTATCATCTCACACATATATCCCCCATTCATATCCTCACCACTATACTTCCTATCATCTCCCTCACCACGTATATCCTCCATCATCTCCTCACCACTATATCCCCCATCATCTCCTTCCAACCACTATATCACCCCATCATCTCCTCACTACTATATCCTCCATCATCTCCTCACCACTATATCCTCCATCAACTCCTCACCACTATATCCTCCATCTCCTCACCACTATATCCTCCATCTCCTCACCACTATATCCTCCATCTCCTCACCACTATATTCCTTATCATCTCACCACTATATCCTCCATCATCTCCTCACCACTATATCCCCCATCATCTCCTCACCACTATATCCTCCATCATCTCCTCACCACTATATCCTCCATCATCTCCTCACCACTATATCCTCCATCATCTCCTCACCACTATATCCCCCATCATCTCCTCACCACTATATCCTCCATCTCCTCACCACTATATCCTCCATCATCTTATCACCATATCCTCCATCATCTCCTCACCACTATATCCTCCATCATCTCCTCACCACTATATCCCCCATCATCTCCTCACCACTATATCCCCCATCATCTCCTCACTACTATATCCTCCATCATCTCACCACTATATCCTCCATCTCCTCACCACTATATCCTCCATCATCTCCTCACCACTATATCCTCCATCACCTCACCCTATCCCCCATATATCCTCCATCATCTCCTCACCACTATATCCTCCATCATCTCCTCACCACTATATCCTCCATCATCTCCTCACCACTATATCCTCCATCATCTCCTCACCACTATATCCTCCATCATCTCCTTACCACTATATCCCCCATCATCTCCTCACCACTATATCCTCCATCATCTCCTCACTACTATATCCTCCATCATCTCCTCACCACTATATCCCCCATCATCTCCTCACCACTATATCCTCCATCTCCTCACCACTATATCCTCCATCATCTCCTCACCACTATATCCTCCATCTCCTCACCACTATATCCTCCATCATCTCCTCACCACTATATCCTCCATCTCCTCACCACTATATCCCCATCATCTCCTCACCACTATATCCTCCATCATCTCCTCACCACTATATCCTCCATCTCCTCACCACTATATCCTCCATCATCTCCTCACCACTATATCCTCCATCTCCTCACCACTATATCCTCCATCATCTCCTCACCACTAGATCCTCCATCATCTCCTCACCACTATATCCTCCATCTCCTCACCACTATATCCTCCATCATCTCCTCACCACTATATCCCCATCATCTCCTCACCACTATATCCTCCATCAGCTCCTCACCACTATATCCCCCATCATCCTCACCACTATACCTCCATCATCTCCTCACCAACTATATCTCCCTCATCTCCTCACCACTATAATCCTCCATCATCTCCTCACCATAATAGCCTCCATCATCTCCTCCTACTATATCTCCATCATCTCACCACTATATCCTCCATCTCCTCACCACTATATCCTCCATCATCTCCTCACCACTATATCCCCATCATCTCCTCACCACTATATCCTCCATCATCTCCTCACCACTATATCCCCATCTCCTCACCACTATATTCCCTCCATCATATCCTCACCACTATATCCCCCATCATCTCCTCACCACTATATCCTCCCTCATCTCCTCACCACTATATCCTCCATCATCTCCTCACCACTATATCCTCCATCATCTCCTCACCACTATATCCTCCATCATCTCCTCACCACTATATCCTCCATCATCTCCTCACCACTATATCCTCCATCATCTCCTCACCACTATATCCTCCATCTCCTCACCACTATATCCTCCATCTCCTCACCACTATATCCTCCATCATCTCCTCACTACTATATCCTCCATCATCTCCTCACCACTATATCCCCATCATCTCCTCACCACTATATTCCTTATCATCTCCTCACCACTATATCCCCCATCATCTCCTCACCACTATATCCTCCATCATCTCCTCACCACTATATCCTCCATCTCCTCACCACTATATCCCCATCATCTCCTCACCACTATATCCTCCATCTCCTCACCACTATATCCTCCATCATCTCCTCACCACTATATCCTCCATCTCCTCAGCACTATATCCCTCATCATCTCCTCACCACTATATCCTCCATCTCCTCACCACTATATCCTCCATCATCTCCTCACCACTATATCCCCCATCATCTCCTCACCACTATATCCCCCATCATCTCCTCAGCACTATATCCCTCATCATCTCCTCACCACTATATCCTCCATCTCCTCACCACTATATCCTCCATCATCTCCTCACCACTATATCCTCCATCATCTCCTCACCACTATATCCCCCATCATCTCCTCACCACTATATCCCCCATCATCTCCTCACTACTATATCCTCCATCTCCTCACCACTATATCCCCCATCATCTCCTCACCACTATATCCCCCATCATCTCACCACTATATCCTCCATGATCTCCTCACCACTATATCCTCCATCATCTCCTCACCACTATATCCCCCATCATCTCCTCACCACTATATCCTCCATCTCCTCACCACTATATCCCCCATCATCTCCTCACCACTATATCCCCCATCATCTCCTCACCACTATATCCCCCATCATCTCCTCACCACTATATCCCCCATCATCTCCTCACCACTATATCCTCCAATCATCTCCTCACCACTATATCCTCCATCTCCTCACCACTATATCCCCATCAATCTCCTCACCCACTATATCCCCCATCATCTCCTCACCACTATATCCTATCATCTCCTCACCACTATATCCTCCATCATCTCCTCACCACTATATCCTCATCATCTCCTCACCACTATATCCCCCATCATCTCCTCACCACTATATCCCCCATCATCTCCTCACCACTATATCCTCCATCATCTCCTCACCACTATATCCTCCATCATCTCCTCACCACTATATCCCCCATCATCTCCTCACCACTATATCCTCCATCATCTCCTCACCACTATATCCTCCATCATCTCCTCACCACTATATCCTCCATCTCCTCACCACTATATCCTCCATCATCTCCTCACCACTATATCCTCCATCATCTCCTCACTACTATATCCTCCATCATCTCCTCACCACTATATCCCCCATCATCTCCTCACCACTATATCCCCCATCTCCTCACCACTATATCCCCAATCATCTCCTCACCACTATATTCCTTATCATCTCCTCACCACTATATCCTCCATCTCCTCACTACTATATCCTCCATCTCCTCACCACTATATCCTCCATCATCTCCTCACCACTATATCCTCCATCATCTCCTCACCACTATATCCTCCATCATCTCCTCACCACTATATCCTCCATCATCTCCTCACCACTATATCCTCCATCATCTCCTCACCACTATATCCCCCATCATCTCCTCATCACTATATCCTCCATCATCTCCTCACCACTATATCCCCCATCATCTCCTCACCACTATATCCTCCATCTCCTCACCACTATATCCTCCATCATCTCCTCACCACTATATCCTCCATCATCTCCTCACCACTATATCCCCCATCATCTCCTCACCACTATATCCTCCATCATCTCCTCACTACTATATCCCCCATCATCTCCTCACTACTATATCCCCCATCATCTCCTCACCACTATATCCCCCATCATCTCCTCATCACTATATCCTCCATCATCTCCTCACCACTAGATCCCCCATCATCTCCTCACCACTATATCCTCCATCATCCTCACCACTATATCCCCATCATCTCCTCACCACTATATCCCCCATCATCTCCTCACCACTATATCCTCCATCATCTTCACCACTATATCCCTCCACATCATCTCCTCACCTCACTTATATCCTCCATCTCTACATCACCACTAGATCCCCATCTCCTCACCACTCTATCCTAAGCATCTCCTCACCACTATATCCCCATCATCTCCTCACCTACTATATCCTCCATCATCTCCTCGACCACTATATCCCTCAATTCATCTCACCCACTATATCCTCCATCCCTCTCCTCACCACTATATCCTCCATCTACCTCAACACTATATCCCCATCATCTCCTCACCCAGCTATATCCTCCATCATCCTCACTCATACTATACTCCTCATCTCCTCACCACTATATCCTCCATCATCTCCTCACCACTATATCCTCCATCATCTCCTTTACCACTATATCCCTCTATCATCTCCTCACCACTATATCCCTCCATCATCTCCTCACCTACTATATCCCTATCATCTCATCCTCCATCTCCTCACCACTATATCCTCCATCATCTCCTCACTCACTATATCCCCCATCATCTCCTCACCACTATATCCCTCCATCATCTCCTCACCACTATATTCCCTTATCATCTCCTCACCACTATATCCCCCATCATCTCCTCACAACTATATCCCCCATCATCTCCTCACCACTATATCCTCATCATCTCCTCACCACTATATCCTCCATCATCTCCTCACCACTATATCCTCCATCATCTCCTCACCACTATATCCTCCATCATCTCCTCACCACTATATCCTCCATCATCTCCTCACCACTATATTCCTCATCATCTCCTCACCACTATATCCCCCATCATCTCCTCACCACTATATCCTCCATCATCTCCTCACCACTATATCCTCATCATCTCCTCACCACTATATCCTCCATCATCTCCTCACCACTATATCCCTCCATCATCTCCTCACCACTATATCCTCCATCATCCTCACTACTATATCCCCCATCATCTCCTCACCACTATATCCTCCATCAGCTCCTCACCACTATATACCCCACATTCTCCTCACACTATATCCCCCATCATCCTCACCAACTATATCATCCCATCGATCTCCTCACCACTATATTCCTTCCATCATCTCCTCACCACTATATCCCCCATCATCTCCTCACCTACTATATCCTCCCATCTCCTCACCACTATATCCTCCCATCATCTCCTCACCACTATATCCTCCATCATCTCCTCACCACTATATCCTCCTCCATCTTCATTCCTCCCACCCTGATATCCCTCCATCATCTCCTCACCACTATATCCCTCATCATCTCCTCACACTATATTCCTCTCTATCATCTCCTCATACACTATATCCTCCATCTCTCCTCACCACTATATCCCCCATCATCTCCTCACCCACTATATCCTTCCATCATCTCCTCACCACTATTCCTATTCCATCTCCTCACCACTATATCCTCCCATCATCTCCTCACCACTATATACTCCATCGATCTCCTCACCACTATATCCTCCATCATCTCCTCACCTACTATATCCCCCATCATCTCATCACCACTATATCCCCCCATCCTCTTCTTCACCACTATATCCCCCATCATCTCCGTCATCACTATATCCCTCCATCATCTCCTCACCACTATATCCTCCATCATCCTTCCTCACCACTATATCCTCCATCATCCTGCACACACTATATCCTCCATCTCCTCACCACTATATCCTCCATCTCCTCACCACTATATCCTCCATCTCCACACCACTATATCCTCCATCTCCTCACCACTATATCCTCCATCTCCTCACCACTATATTCCTTATCATCTCACCACTATATCCTCCATCATCTCCTCACCACTATATCCTCCATCATCTCCTCACCACTATATCCCCCATCATCTCCTCACCACTATATCCTCCATCTCCTCACCACTATATCCTCCATCATCTTATCACCACTATATCCCCCATCATCTCCTCACCACTATATCCTCCATCATCTCCTCACCACTATATCCCCCATCATCTCCTCACCACTATATCCCCCATCATCTCCTCACCACTATATCCCCCATCATCTCCTCACCACTATATCCTCCATCTCCTCACCACTATATCCCCCATCATCTCCTCACCACTATATCCCCCATCATCTCCTCACCACTATATTCCTCATCATCTCCTCACCACTATATCCTCCATCTCCTCACTACTATATCCCCCATCATCTCCTCACCACTATATCCTCCATCATCTCCTCACCACTATATCCTCCATCTCCTCACCACTATATCCTCCATCATCTCCTCACCACTATATCCTCCATCTCCTCACCACTATATCCTCCATCATCTCCTCACCACTATATCCCCCATCATCTCCTCACCACTATATTCCTCCTCATCTCCTCACCACTATATCCCCCATCATCTCCTCACCACTATATCCTCCATCATCTCCTCACCACTATATCCCCCATCTCCTCACCACTATATCCCCCATCATCTCCTCACCACTATATCCTCCAACATCTCCTCACTACTATATCCTCCATCATCTCCTCACCACTATATCCTCCATCATCTCCTCACCACTATATCCCCATCATCTCCTCACCACTATATCCCCATCATCTCCTCACCACTATATCCCCATCATCTCCTCACCACTATATCCTCCATCATCTCCTCACCACTATATCCTCCATCTCCTCACCACTATATCCTCCATCTCCTCACCACTAGATCCTCCATCATCTCCTCACCACTATATCCTCCTCTCCTCACCACTATATCCTCCATCATCTCCTCACCACTATATCCTCCATCTCCTCACCACTATATCCCCATCACCTACACCACTATATCCCCCATCCTCCTCACCACTATATCCCCCATCATCTCCTCACCACTATATCCTCCATCATCTCCTCACCACTATATCCCCCATCATCTCCTCACCACTATATCCCCATCATCTCCTCACCACTATATCCCCCATCTCCTCACCACTATATCCTCCATCATCTCCTCACCACTATATCCTCCATCTCCTCACCACTATATCCTCCATCTCCTTACCACTATATCCCCCATCATCTCCTCACTACTATATCCTCCATCATCTCCTCACCACTATATCCCCCATCATCTCCTCACCACTATATCCTCCATCATCTCCTCACCACTATATCCTCCATCATCTCCTCACTACTATATCCTCCATCTCCTCACCACTATATCCCCCATCATCTCCTCACCACTATATTCCTCCTCATCTCCTCACCACTATATCCCCCATCATCTCCTCACTACTATATCCTCCATCATCTCCTCACCACTATATCCTCCATCATCTCCTCACCACTATATCCTCCATCTCCTCACCACTATATCCTCCATCTCCTCACCACTATATCCCCCATCATCTCCTCACCACTATATCCTCCATCTCCTCACCACTATATCCCCCATCATCTCCTCACCACTATATCCCCCATCTCCTCACTACTATATCCTCCATCATCTCCTCACTACTATATCCTCCATCATCTCCTCACCACTATATCCCCATCATCTCCTCACCACTATATCCCCCATCATCTCCTCACCACTATATCCTCCATCATCTCCTCACCACTATATCCCCCATCATCTCCTCACCACTATATCCTCCATCTCCTCACCACTATATCCTCCATCATCTCCTCACCACTATATCCTCCATCATCTCCTCACCACTATATCCCCCATCATCTCCTCACCACTATATCCCCCATCATCTCCTCACCACTATATCCTCCATCTCCACACCACTATATCCTCCATCTCCTCACCACTATATCCCCCATCATCTCCTCACCACTATATCCTCCATCATCTCCTCACCACTATATCCTCCATCTCCTCACTACTATATCCTCCATCTCCTCACTACTATATCCCCATCATCTCCTCACCACTATATCCTCCATCTCCTCACCACTATATCCCCCATCATCTCCTCACCACTATATCCTCCATCTCCTCACCACTATATCCCCCATCATCTCCTCACCACTATATCCTCCATCTCCTCACCACTATATCCTCCATCTCCTCACCACTATATCCTCCATCATCTTATCACTACTATATCCTCCATCATCTCCTCACCACTATATCCTCCATCATCTCCTCACCACTATATCCTCCATCATCTCCTCACCACTATATCCCCCATCATCTCCTCACCACTATATCCCCCATCATCTCCTCACTACTATATCCTCCATCTCCTCACCACTATATCCTCCATCTCCTCACCACTATATCCCCCATCATCTCCTCACCACTATATCCCCCATCATCTCCTCACCACTATATCCCCCATCATCTCCTCACCACTATATCCCCCATCATCTCCTCACCACTATATCCTCCATCATCTCCTCACCACTATATCCCCCATCATCTCCTCACCACTATATCCCCCATCATCTCCTCACCACTATATCCTCCATCATCTCCTCACCACTATATCCTCCATCATCTCCTCACTACTATATTCCTTATCATCTCCTCACCACTATATCCCCCATCATCTCCTCACCACTATATCCCCCATCATCTCCTCACCACTATATCCTCCATCTCCTCACCACTATATCCTCCATCATCTCCTCACCACTATATCCCCCATCATCTCCTCACCACTATATCCTCCATCATCTCCTCGCCACTATATCCCCCATCATCTCCTCACCACTATATCCCCCATCATCTCCTCGCCATCTGTGTACACCGCTCACCGCTCCTGAGGTAAGGGACTCCTGTGCTAATCGCAGGTGGTGTGTCGCGCAATTGGCGGGCTCCGCTCCTCTGCCTCTGATTGGATGACCACGGCGTCTGTTCTGTTGCTAGTGGGCGGGTCCGTCCGCCGTTGCCTGCAATCTGCGCTGGAGCTGAGGGGGCGGAGTTAGATCGCCGTGACTTCGTTTCTGTCAGGGTAATTATACTGAAGGAGCTGGAACCGGAACCGGAGAGAGGAACGGGACAGTGATGACAGATAAGGGCTGAGGGGACAGGGCGAGACCGAGGAGACGGGACTAGAGAGGACGAGACAGGAGGAGATCGAGGTGACAGGACAACACTGAGGAGACAGGACAACACTGAGGAGACAGTAATGGACCGAGGTGACAGGACAACACTGAGGAGACAGGACAACACTAAGGAGACAGGACAACACTAAGGAGACAGGACAACACTAAGGAGACAGGACAACACTAAGGAGACAGGACAACACTAAGGAGACAGGACAACACTAAGGAGACAGGACTAGACCAAGGGGACCGAGGAGACAGGACTAGACCAAGGGGACCGAGGAGACAGGAGAGGAGCCAGGGGACTGGACAAGACTGAGGTGGTGGGGTAAGAGTGGCTGAGGTAATGGGATGAGACGTTCCTGAGGTGAGGGGATAAGACCAGGCTGAGGTGACGGGATGAGACGTGGCCGAGGTGACGAGATGTGACCAGGCCGAGGTGACGAGATGTGACCAGGCCGAGGTGACGAGATGTGACCAGGCCAAGGTGACGGGATGAGACCAGGCCGAGGTGACGGGGATAAGACCAGGCTGAGGTGACGGGATAAGACCAGGCCGAGGTGACGGGGATAAGACCAGGCTGAGGTGACGGGATAAGACCAGGCCGAGGTGACGGGGATAAGACCAGGCTGAGGTGACGGGATAAGACGTGGCCGAGGTGACGGGATAAGACCAGGCTGAGGTGACGGGATAAGACGTGGCCGAGGTGACGGGATAAGACCAGGCTGAGGTGACGGGATGAGACCAGGCCGAGGTGACGGGATAAGATATGGCCGAGGTGACGAGATGAGACCAGGCCGAGGTGACGGGATAAGACGTGGCCGAGGTGACGGGATAAGACCAGGCTGAGGTGACGGGATGAGACCAGGCCGAGGTGACGGGATAAGATATGGCCGAGGTGACGAGATGAGACCAGGCCGAGGTGACGGGATAAGATATGGCCGAGGTGACGAGATGAGACCAGGCTGAGGTGACGGGATAAGACGTGGCCGAGGTGACGGGATAAGACCAGGCTGAGGTGACGGGATGAGACCAGGCCGAGGTGACGGGATAAGATATGGCCGAGGTGACGAGATGAGACCAGGCCGAGGTGACGGGATAAGATATGGCCGAGGTGACGAGATGAGACCAGGCTGAGGTGACGGGATAAAATGTGGCCGAGATGACGGGATGAGACCAGGCTGAGGTGACAGGATAAGACGTGGCCGAGGTGACGGGATGAGACCAGGCTGAGGTGACGGGATAAGACGTGGCCGAGGTGACGGGATGAGACCAGGCCGAGGTGGCGGGATGAGACCAGGCCGAGGTGACGGGATGAGACGTGGCCGAGGTGACGGGATGAGACCAGGCTGAGGTAACGGGATAAGATGTGTTCGAGGTGACGAGATGAGACCAGACAGAGGTGACGAGATGAGACAAGGCCGAGGTGACGAGATGAGACCAGGCTGAGGTGACAAGATGAGACCAGGCCGAGGTGACGGGATGAGACCAGGCCGAGGTGACAAGATGAGACCAGGCCGAGGTGGCGGGATGAGACCAGGCCGAGGTGACGAGATGAGACCAGGCCGAGGTGACGGGATGAGACCAGGCTGAGGTGACGGGGTGGGACCAGGCTGAGGTGACGGGATAAGATGTGGCTGAGGTGACGAGATGAGACCAGGCTGAGGTGACAAGATGAGACCAGGCTGAGGTGGCGAGATGAGACCAGGCTGAGGTGACAAGATGAGACCAGGCTGAGGTGGCGAGATGAGCCCAGGCTAAGGTGACGGGATAAGATGTGGCTGAGGTGGCGAGATGAGACCAGGCTGAGGTGACGGGATGAGACCAGGCCGAGATGACGAGATGAGCCCAGGCTGAGGTGACGGGATAAGATGTGGCTGAGGTGACGGGATAAGATGTGGCCGAGGTGACGGGATGAGACCAGGCCGAGGTGACTGGATGAGACCAGGCCGAGGTGACGGGATGAGACCAGGCCGAGGTGACGGGATGAGACCAGGCCGAGGTGACGGGATGAGACCAGGCCGAGGTGACTGGATGAGACCAGGCTGAGGTGACGGGATGAGACCAGGCCGAGGTGGCGGGATGAGACCAGGCAGAGGTGACGGGATAAGATGTGGCTGAGGTGACGAGATGAGACCAGGCTGAGGTGACGGGATAAGATGTGGCCGAGGTGACGAGATGAGACCAGACTGAGGTGACGAGATGAGACCAGGCTGAGGTGGCGGGATGAGACCAGGCCGAGGTGACGAGATGAGACCAGGCCGAGGTGACGAGATGAGACCAGGCCGAGGTGACGAGATGAGACCAGGCCGAGGTGACGGGATGAGACCAGGCTGAGGTGACGGGGTGGGACCAGGCTGAGGTGACGGGATAAGATGTGGCTGAGGTGACGGGATGAGACCAGGCCGAGGTGACTGGATGAGACCAGGCCGAGGTGACGGGATGAGACCAGGCTGAGGTGACAAGATGAGACCAGGCCGAGGTGGCGGGATGAGACCAGGCTGAGGTGGCGAGATGAGACCAGGCTGAGGTGACGGGATGAGACCAGGCCGAGGTGACGGGATGAGACCAGGCCGAGGTGATGCGATGAGACCAGGCTGAGGTGACGGGATGAGACCAGGCCGAGGTGACGGGATGAGACCAGGCCGAGGTGACTGGATGAGACCAGGCCGAGGTGACGGGATGAGACCAGGCCGAGGTGACGGGATGAGACCAGGCCGAGGTGACGGGATGAGACCAGGCTGAGGTGACAAGATGAGACCAGGCTGAGGTGACAGTATAAAACGTGGCTTAGATGACGGGATAAGACCAGGTTGAGGTGATGGAACAGGACATGGCTATGTTGGTTTGCTGGTTTGTGATGACAACTACTAAACAGTATATACTATTTTTTTCCCCCATCCATAAGTTTGAATTCTTCATGGAAAAATAAAACATCCCCTGAAAATAAGACCTAGCGCATCTTTGGGAGCACTAATTAATATAAGACACTGTCTCAATTTTGGGGAAACACGGTAGGAGATTCTAGGTGTCTCCTTTTTGGACCCATGTTCTGGAAGTATTTCACTTTTCTAGTAATTTTCCACCTTTTTCCATTTCTTTGTTCAGGATGTTTTCCAGTAAAGCGGCAGAGAGTAGCTGTCCCTCCCCCCATGTGCTGGTCATAGATGCGAACCCCCCAGGTTGGGCAGCGGTGAGGGCGGTCCTGTGTGAGGCCCTTAGCAATGTCTTGTGTCTGGCGGCAGCCGTCGCACTCCCTGGAGGGCAGCTGAGTATCTATACTGTAAGAGAGAGACACCAGTGCCTGCTACCACTGCTGGTAAGAAGCTTACTACAGGGTTTAGGTGGGGATCCCACATGGTATGCTCACGTATGCAAGCACAGACAGGCACAGGCCCCATTGACTTCAATGGCTCATACATAGTTATGTGTTATTTTTGTACTACATAACTTACATCCATCTGATGGGTTTTATCCGTCTCTTTCTGTAGGACATGAGGGGTAGTTTGTTTCGTCTCCATCGATGTCTTTCTGAGCTGCGGTCTCTACCGGTGGAAGGTTCCGGAGCTCCGAGGAACAGGATGCTCTCCCAGGCCGTGCTCGACTCCCTGCAGCAGGCCAAGCAGCGGATGCAGCACAACTCCTCCCGGGCCATGTTACACAGCTGCATGGTGGAGGTGATTATTACAGTTCACATGTAGATTGACGGGGGTCACTGAGTCAGTACATATTAGTTGTGGAGGATCTACAGGAGTTGTTTATGAGGGGATTAGCTGTTCTCTCGTTTTTCACCACCTGTTACTGCTGTATTCTTGTTTTGGTGGAGAAGCCCTTTAAATGGTCTCTGCTGCCTCACACAACTTGCCTCCATGTGATAACTTATGTGATTCCTAACATATCTGCAAATCACTTCAATCACCAAAACTGACCTCAGAAGCTTGGGCACTGGGTGTCTCACTTCCAAGAAATCTGCGGTTTACTGCCCTGCTGTTAGGGGAAATCGTCTCTAGTAACAGACTGACCAGGACAGACCACAGTGTGTCGGAGAGGAGAAAGCATGGGCCATGTGAATAAGGGCCCTATTATAGAGCCATCAGGCTGATTCGGTCGATTATTCCTCCATGTAATAGAGACAACGATTATTGACTTATTGTGTCCAGTGGTCTGACACCAAGATCATTGGCCACCGTCTGCGCATCGCCACATGTAATAGTGTTGCACGACCGACAGCTAACGATTGAATAAACAGTAATATACATCACCTCTCCACGCTCCCAGTCTACTCCTGCTCTTTGCTTACTTCCCGACACCACGGCTGCAGCTTCAGAGTGGGTTTCTGAGCTTACAGGCCGCTCAGCCAATCACTGGCCGGGACCACCGTGGTATGTGGACAGGGAACGTATAACAGTTTAGGGCAAGGGGGCTGCATGGACTAGCAATGTAGATATATACAGCCATGGCATAGCAGTAAGGAGTTGGTGCTGTGCCAGCCACAGAAGTAACCTGTGAGCACTGGTGACGAATGGCTCAGCTCTGGTCCTGGCCGCTGTAATGGAGAGAATGAGAACTGTCTGTGCACCATGAAGGGGGCTCCCATCACGTCACCTGAAGGATTATAGTAACAAAGCCGTGATGATTTTTACAGTACTCATGTGACCTGCAGGTTTCTTTTATCATCAGGTGACCATTGTCTCCACCCGGCCCGGCCATGAGCTCATCCGTGACCTGGACGATGGTTTACAGGACGCTGATCTGAGTACAATGCGTCGGCTTCTCCTTCTTCGTATCTCCTGTGACCTTACTGGGTCTCCTGAACCCGAGACGCCTCCAGACCAGGGTATGGGGGACCCCCTGTGTGTCAGTCATCTTATGTCCTGATAGCTGCCTGTCACTCACCGTCATCCATCATCTTCAGGTTCCCACGTGTATGACATTGACAGCCATGTCGCTCTGCCGGATGTTCTCAGCTTAGAGATTTTCTTCAAGTCGTGGCTGCTGGAACGCAATGGAGAGAAAGAGAAGTGTCACCTGATATTCTGTGAAGGAGCCTCAGACTGTGAGTGATTCCGCTGTCATCTGTGTATACACCCTCAGTGACCTCTACACAGTGTACACCAGATGCTTGGGCAGCTAATAGGAGACATATGTTTGCAGTATTTTCTAGCTGCAGCCTGCAGTGTAAAGGATGGCGGATTGTCACTGAACATCAACCTTACTCCCAGAACACGTATATAACTGCATAAAGTCCAGCCTATTCCTATAGTAGTGGCTGTATTGTAGTCACATGACCCTGGATGTGGTAAGACATCAGTTTGTATGATTTCTTTAATACGCTCACATAGTAATTCCAGATGAACAACCTTGCTAGACTTATACGGCAACTTTCACACGTGACCTGATGGTTCTTAGAGCCGGAACTAGGAATGTTTCCTATACAATGCACTCCTAACATTGGCTGCACAACCTGCACCGTACAGTATGTGTGAAAGCACCCCAATATAACCTGTAAGAGATGACACCCCGTGCAGTAACGTGGCATGAGTGTGCCTGGCTGGGCCTTGTTGTTCCCCTCCTCCCATGTGTTGATGTCCGTGTCTGATCGGCCTCTTGTAGACATTGTTCTCACCTGACTCATGTTCTTTACCTTGTAGTAGAAATCATGTGTGATGTGAACCGACCACTTCTAAATCCAGGGCTTCTCTCTGCGGAGGAGAGAGATGAAGCGAATCCTGGAGGATCGGCCCTGGCCACGCACCCTGACGTCTCCCAGGCCTTTAAAGTCATCAGGTAGATGTTCTCACACAACCACAGACCTCATGGTGTATAGGAGAGGCAGTGTCTCTTCACAGCCTTACCTAATCCCCTGTACATCAGGATTTCAGATCGAAGTAAGGATGTCGAGAGTGAAGGCGCACACCCTCTGCCCCCATGACATATGAGAGAGGCAATATTTAGAGATGAGCAAAGCAGATTTGGTTTGCTTTGTACAAAGAAAAACTGATCTGCTCTCGTATCCCTCAGGCTGACGGCTCCGCGCAGAGGGAGGATACCACCCGAGAACCGCATTTAAAACAGATACAGCCATAGTTGTAGCCATAGCATATCCTGCCATAACTGTATCCATATTTTCCTGGCGGTCCTCAGGCGGTATCCTCCCTCTGCACAGAGCTGGCAGCCTCAGGGATACGAGCGCAGATCAGTTTCCTTTTTTACGAATCAGCTTCGCTCATCACTAGCAATATCTCTTCACAGCCTCGCCCCTCTGCATCACAGATTATCACAGGTTTCTAGTTTGGGAGGGATTATTCGTCAGATCTGTTACAGTGTGTGCGTCTTTCATGCCAGGGCTGTGTCTTTAGCTGGTGTCTGTGGCTCCATGTTTTATGGACAGCCGACTGTTCTCACGCCCACTGCATGCTGGGAGCTAGACTGGGATCAGCTGGAAGCCAATCAAGACTACTTCCATGCGCTGTGTCACTGCCTGCAGGTGGGTGTCCTCCACACTAAAGCTGGATTCACACATGGGGGAGCGGCCTGTAATATACGGCCCAGTTGCTGTATCTGTGCCAGTGTGCTGACTGTTTATCACTGAGTGAACACTTATCTCTAACTGGGCTCCCTGAATCGTAATCCAGAGCATTACACTACTGGACTGACACAGCTGTTCGGTATAGTGCTCTGTACAGGACTCCCGGCATCATAATCCAGAGCATTACACTACTGGACTGACACAGCTGTGCGGTATAGTGCTCTGTACATGACTCCCAGCATCATAATCCAGAGCATTACACTACTGGACTGACACAGCTGTTCGGTATAGTGCTCTGTACAGGACTCCCGGCATCATAATCCAGAGCATTACACTACTGGACTGACACAGCTGTGAGGTATAGTGCTCTGTACATGACTCCCAGCATCATAATCCAGAGCATTACACTACTGGACTGACACAGCTGTGCGGTATAGTGCTCTGTACAGGAGATCACTGTATTATAATCCAGAGCATTACACTTCTGGACTGACACAGCTGTGCGGTATAGTGATCTGTACAGGACTCCCAGCATCATAATCCAGAGCATTACACCACTGGACTGACACAGCTGTGCGGTATAGTGCTCTGTAGAGGAGCTCATAGCAACATAATCCAGAGCACTACACTAAGTAGACTGACACAGCTGTGCAGTATAGTGCTCTGTACAGGAGATCACTGTATTATAATCCAGAGCATTACACTTCTGGACTGACACAGCTGTGCGGTATAGTGCTCTGTATAGGACTCCTGGCATCATAATCCAGAGCATTACACTAGTGATACAGCTGTGTGGTATAGTCATCTGTACAGGACTCCCGGCATCATAATCCAGAGCATTACACTACTGGAGTGGCACAGCGGTGCAGTATAATGATCTGTACAGGACTCCCGGCAACATAATCCAGAGCATTACACTAGAGGACTGACACAGCTGTGCGGTATAGTGATCTGTACAGGAGCTCACAGCATCATAATAAAGTTTAATATAGAGAATCCATTACTGATAATTGTTCGGTCTCTGTTATACAGCCAGCACACGAAATAAGTGACCTCCATCTATCCTGCCATAGACATTGTGACCTCCATCTATCCTGCCATAGACATTGTGGCCTCCCTCTATCCTGCCATAGACATTGTGGCCTCCATCTATCCTGCCATAGACATTGTGGCCTCCATCTATCCTGCCATAGACATTGTGACCTCCATCTATCCTGCCATAGACATTGTGGCCTCCCTCTATCCTGCCATAGACATTGTGGCCTCCATCTATCCTGCCATAGACATTGTGGCCTCCATCTATCCTGTCATAGACATTGTGACCTCCATCTATCCTGTCATAGACATTGTGACCTCCATCTATCCTGTCATAGACATTGTGACCTCCATCTATCCTGTCATAGACATTGTGGCCTCCATCTATCCTGTCATAGACATTGTGACCTCCATCTATCCTGTCATAGACATTGTGACCTCCATCTATCCTGTCATAGACATTGTGACCTCCATCTATCCTGTCATAGACATTGTGGCCTCCCATCTATCCTGTCATAGACATTGTGACCTCCATCTATCCTGTCATAGACATTGTGGCCTCCCATCTATCCTGTCATAGACATTGTGACCTCCATCTATCCTGTCATAGACATTGTGGCCTCCCATCTATCCTGTCATAGACATTGTGGCCTCCATCTATCCTGTCATAGACATTGTGGCCCCCATCTATCCTGTCATAGACATTGTAGCCTCCCATCTATCCTGTCATAGACATTGTGGCCTCCATCTATCCTGTCATAGACATTGTGGCCTCCATCTATCCTGTCATAGACATTGTGGCCTCCCATCTATCCTGTCATAGACATTGTAGCCTCCCATCTATCCTGTCATAGACATTGTAGCCTCCCATCTATCCTGTCATAGACATTGTGGCCTCCATCTATCCTGTCATAGACATTGTGACCTCCATCTATCCTGTCATAGACATTGTGACCTCCATCTATCCTGTCATAGACATTGTGGCCTCCCATCTATCCTGTCATAGACATTGTAGCCTCCCATCTATCCTGTCATAGACATTGTGGCCTCCATCTATCCTGTCATAGACATTGTGGCCTCCATCTATCCTATGACCCACTACAGACATCTTTCTTGTCATAGACATTATGGCCTCCATCTTACTTGTCATAGACATCATGGCTTCCATCTTTCTTGTCATAGACATTATGGCCTCCATCTTTCTTGTCATAGACATTATGGCCTCCATCTTTCTTGTCATAGACATCGTGGCTTCCATCTTTCTTGTCATAGACATCATGGCTTCCATCTTTCTTGTCATAGACATTATGGCCTCCATCTTTCTTGTCATAGACATTATGGCCTCCAGCTTTTTTTGTCATAGACATCATGGCTTCCATCTTTCTTGTCATAGACATCATGGCCTCCATCTTTCTTGTCATAGACATCATGGCCTCCATCTTTCTTG
The DNA here is from genome assembly GCF_027789765.1 of Dendropsophus ebraccatus. NCBI lineage: Eukaryota > Metazoa > Chordata > Amphibia > Anura > Hylidae > Dendropsophus > Dendropsophus ebraccatus. The sequence continues at coordinate 3,988,802 of NC_091460.1, read as the reverse complement.
ACATAGACATTATGACCGCCATCTTTCTTGTGATAGACATCATGGCCTCCATCTTGCTTGTGATAGACATCATGGCCTCCATTTTTCTTGTCATAGACATCATGGCCTTCATCTTTCTTGTCATAGACATTATGGCCGCCATCTTTCTTGTGATAGACATCATGGCCTCCATCTTTCTTGTCATAGACATTATGGCCTCCATCTTTCTTGTCATATACATCATGGCCACCATCTTTCTTGTCATAGACCTCATGGCCACCATCTTTCTTGTGATAGACATCATGGCCTCCATCTTTCTTGTCATAGACATCATGGCCTCCATCTTTCTTGTCATAGACATCATGGCCTCCATCTTTCTTGTCATAGACATTATGGCCTCCATCTTTCTTGTCATAGACATCATGGCCTCCATCTTTCTTCTCATAGACCTCATGGCCGCCATCTTTCTTGTCATAGACATTATGGCCTCCATCTTTCTTGTCATAGACATCATGGCCGCCATCTTTCTTGTCATAGACATCATGGCCGCCATCTTTCTTGTCATAGACATTATGGCCGCCATCTTTCTTGTCATAGACATTATGGCCGCCATCTTTCTTGTCATAGACATTATGGCCTCCATCTTTCTTGTCATAGACATTATGGCCGCCATCTTTCTTGTCATAGACATTATGGCCGCCATCTTTCTTGTCATAGACATCATGGCCGCCATCTTTCTTCTCATAGACATCATGGCCTAAATCTTTCTTGTCAAACACATCATGGCCTCCATCTTTCTTCTCATAGACATCATGGCCTCCATCTTTCTTCTCATAGACATCATGGCCTCCATCTTTCTTGTCATAGACATCATGGCCGCCATCTTTCTTGTGATAGACATCATGGCCTCCATCTTTCTTCTCATAGACATCATGGCTTCCATCTTTCTTCTCATAGACATCATGGCCGCCATCTTTCTTGTCATAGACATCATGGCCGCCATCTTTCTTCTCATAGACATCATGGCCTAAATCTTTCTTGTCAAACACATCATGGCCTCCATCTTTCTTCTCATAGACATCATGGCCTCCATCTTTCTTCTCATAGACATCATGGCCTCCATCTTTCTTGTCATAGACATCATGGCCGCCATCTTTCTTGTGATAGACATCATGGCCTCCATCTTTCTTCTCATAGACATCATGGCCGCCATCTTTCTTGTGATAGACATCATGGCCTCCATCTTTCTTCTCATAGACATCATGGCTTCCATCTTTCTTCTCATAGACATCATGGCCGCCATCTTTCTTGTGATAGACATCATGGCCTCCATCTTTCTTGTGATAGACATCATGGCCGCCATCTTTCTTGTCATAGACATCATGGCCGCCATCTTTCTTGTCATAGACATCATGGCCTCCATCTTTCTTCTCATAGACATCATGGCCTCCATCTTTCTTCTCATAGACATCATGGCTTCCATCTTTCTTCTCATAGGCCTCATGGCTTCCATCTTTCTTCTCATAGACCTCATGGCCGCCATCTTTCTTGTGATAGACATCATGGCCGCCATCTTTCTTGTGATAGACATCATGGCCTCCATCTTTCTTCTCATAGACATCATGGCCTCCATCTTTCTTCTCATAGACATCATGGCTTCCATCTTTCTTCTCATAGGCCTCATGGCTTCCATTTTTCTTCTCATAGACCTCATGGCCGCCATCTTTCTTGTGATAGACATCATGGCCGCCATCTTTCTTGTGATAGACATCATGGCCTCCATCTTTCTTCTCATAGACATCATGGCCTCCATCTTTCTTCTCATAGACATCATGGCTTCCATCTTTCTTCTCATAGGCCTCATGGCCGCCATCTTTCTTGTGGTAGACGTGATGTGTGTTTCCCTGCTTTATGTCCTGTAGATGCAGCAGCTGGCCTTAGTTGCCCGCTCTCCGGGGTGCGGATCCTCCCGACCTCCTGCGGTCTTACCTCACGTCCTGGTGTCAGCAGCAGATTCTGCCGCTCTTCTTCTACGTCCAGTCGCCGTAAGAGAACTCGTCCTCATCATGAAGCTGCCTCCTCTACCACCAACCATGGCGGAAAATGCTCTGCACAGAGTACAGGTACCGACCCCTACATTAAGATGACCATGGTGCTGCCAGCTGGGTGTATCTAATCCTGTAGTGTCCAGTATGTACTGCTGAGATTTGTATCTAATCCTGTTATATGTGATACTCCCCGGTTACTTGCTGCATATAATCTGTCATATGTGACACTGTCTGGTTACCTGCTGTATCTAATCCTATCATGTGTATTATCACCTGCTTAACCGCACGAGGGCGTAACTGTACGCCGCGCGGCGACCCCGATCTGAACCGCCGCGGTCCTGGGCTACATGGCGCACCCGGCTATTAGCGGGCAAGGTCCGATCCCCGTACCCGCTATTTAAGTCTTTAGATGCAGCTGTCAAAGTTGACAGCTGCCTCTGAAGACTTTACTGCAGCCTCATCCCTGGTGTCTAGTGGGGAGATGCCCTATACAGCATAGATCTCTATGAAAGATCAGTGTACTTATACTAGAAGTCCCCCAGCTGGCGGAATAACCCTAACCCCAGGGGGAATAACCCTAACCCCGGGGGGGGGAATAAAACTAACCCCAGGGGGGAATAACACTAACCCCAGGGGGGAATAACTCTAACCCCAGGGGGAATAACCCTAACCCCAGGGGGGGGAATAACACTAACCCCAGGTGGGGAATAACACTAACCCCAGGGGGAATAACAATAACCCCAGGGGGGAATAACCCTAACCCCAGGGGGGAATAACCCTAACCCCAGGGGGAATAACCCTAACCTCAGGGGGGGGAATAACCCTAACCCCAGGGAGAATAACCCTAACCCCAGGGGGGAATAACCCTAACCACAGGGGGAATAACCCTAACCCCAGAGAGGGAATAACCCTAACCCCAGGGGGGGGAATAACCCTAAACCCAGGGGGGGAAATAACCCTAACCCCAGGGGGGAATAACCCTAACCCCAGGGGGAGGGAATAACCCTAACCCCAGGGGGGAAAATAACCCTAACCCCAGGGAGAATGACCCTAACCCCAGGGGGAATAACCCTAACCCCAAAAGGGAATAACCCTAACCCCAGGGGGGAATAACCCTAACCCCAGGAGAATAAACCTAACCCCAGAGGGAATAACCCTAACCCCAGTGGGGAAATAACCCTAACCCCAGGGAGAATAACCCTAACCCCAGGGGGGGAAATAACCCTAACCCCAGGGAGAATAACCCTAACCCCAGGGGGAATAACCCTAACCCCAGGGGAGGAATAACCCTAACCCCAGGGGGAATCACCCTAACCCCAGGGGGGGGAAATAACCCTAACCCCTGGGAGAATAACCCTAACCCCAGGGGAATAACCCTAACCCCAGGGAGAATAGCCCTAACCCCAGGGGGGGGGAATAACCCTAACCCCAGAGGGGGAATAACCCTAACCCCAGGGAGAATAACCCTAACCCCAGAGGGAATAACCCTAACCCCAGGGGGGGGAATAACCCTAACCCCAGGGGAATAACCCTAACCCCAGGGGGGGAAATAACCCTAACCCCAGGGGGGAAATAACCCTAACCCCAGGGGGGGAAATAACCCTAACCCCAGGGAGAATAACCCTAACCCCAGGGGGGAATAACCCTAACCCCAGGGGGGGGGGGGATAACCCTAACCCCAGGGGGGAAAATAACCCTAACCCCAGGGAGAATGACCCTAACCCCAGGGGGAATAACCCTAACCCCAGAGGGAATAACCCTAACCCCAGGGGGGAATAACCCTAACCCCAGGGGAATAACCCTAACCCCAGAGGGAATAACCCTAACCCCAGTGGGGAAATAACCCTAACCCCAGGGGGGGAAATAACCCTAACCCCAGGGAGAATAACCCTAACCCCAGGGGGAATAACCCTAACCCCAGGGGAGGAATAACCCTAACCCCAGGGGGGGTCACCCTAACCCAAGGGGGGGAATAACCCTAACCCCAGGGGGGGGGGGGAATAACCTTAACCCCAGGGAGAATAACCCTAACCCCAGGGGAATAACCCTAACCCCAGGGAGAATAGCCCTAACCCCAGGGGGGGAATAACTCTAACCCCAGGGGGGAATAACCCTAACCCCAGGGGGGGAATAACCCTAACCCCAGGAAGAATAACCCTAACCCCAGGGGGGGGGAAATAACCCTAACCCCAGGGAGAATAATCCTAACTCCAGGAAGAATAACCCTAACCCCAGGAGGGAAATAACCCTAACCCCAGGGAGAATAACCCTAACCCCAGGGGAATAACCCTAACCTCATAGGAAATAACCCTAACCCCAGGGGGAATAACCCTAACCCCAGGGGAATAACCCTAACCCCAGGGGGGGAAATAACCCTAACCCCAGGGGAAATAACCCTAACCCCAGGGGGGGAAATAACCCTAACCCCAGGGAGAATAATCCTAACTCCAGGGGAATAACCCTAACCCCAGGAGGGAAATAACCCTAACCCCAGGGAGAATAATCCTAACCCCAGGGGAATAACCCTAACCCCAGGGAAATAACCCTAACCCCAGGGAAATAACCCTAACCCCAGGGGGGGTCACCCTAACCCAAGGGGGGGAATAACCCTAACCCCAGGGGGGGGAATAACCTTAACCCCAGGGAGAATAACCCTAACCCCAGGGAGAATAGCCCTAACCCCAGGGGGGGAATAACCCTAACCCCAGGGGGGAATAACCCTAACCCCAGGGGGGGAATAACCCTAACCCCAGGAAGAATAACCCTAACCCCAGGGGGGGGGGAAATAACCCTAACCCCAGGGAGAATAATCCTAACTCCAGGAAGAATAACCCTAACCCCAGGAGGGAAATAACCCTAACCCCAGGGAGAATAATCCTAACCCCAGGGGAATAACCCTAACCCCAGGGAAATAACCCTAACCCCAGGGAGAATAACCCTAACCCCAGGGGAATAACCCTAACCTCATAGGAAATAACCCTAACCCCAGGGGGAATAACCCTAACCTAGGGGAATAACCCTAACCCCAGGGGGGGAAATAACCCTAACCCCAGGGGAATAACCCTAACCCCAGGGGGGGAAATAACCCTAACCCCAGGGGAAATAACCCTAACCCCAGGGGGGGAAATAACCCTAACCCCAGGGAGAATAATCCTAACTCCAGGGAGAATAACCCTAACCCCAGGAGGGAAATAACCCTAACCCCAGGGAGAATAATCCTAACCCCAGGGGAATAACCCTAACCCCAGGGAAATAACCCTAACCCCAGGGAGAATAACCCTAACCATAGGGGAACACCCTAACCTCATAGGAAATAACCCTAACCCCAGGGGGAATAACCCTAACCCCAGGGGAATAACCCTAACCCCAGGGGGGGAAATAACCTTAACCCCAGGGGGAATAACCCTAACCCCAGGGGGGAATAACCCTAACCCCAGGGGGGAATAACCCTAACCCCAGGGAGAATAACCCTAACCCCAGGGGGGGAATAACCCTAACCCCAGGGGGGGAATAACCCTAACCCCAGAGAAAATAACCCTAACCCCAGGGGGGGGAAGAACCCTATCCCCAGGGGGAATAACCCTAACCCCAGGGGGGGAAATAACCCTAACCCCAGGGGGGAAATAACCCTAACCCCTGGGGAATAACCCTAACCTCAGAGGGAATAACCCTAACCCCAGAGGGAATAACCCAAACCCCAGGGGGGAACAACCCTAACCCCAGGGGGGAATAACCCTAACCCCACGGAGAATAACACTAACCCCAGGGGGGGAAATAACCCTAACCCCAGGGGAATAACCCTTAACCCCAGGGGGGGAATAACCCTAACCCCAGAGAAAATAACCCTAACCCCAGGGGGGGGGAAGAACCCTAACCCCAGAGGGAATAACCCTAACCCTCAGGGGGAGAATAACCCTAACCCCAGAGAAAATAACCCTAACCCTAGGGGGGGGAAGAACCCTATCCCCAGGGGGAATAACCCTAACCCCAGGGGGGGAAATAACCCTAACCCCAGGGGGGAAATAACCCTAACCCCTGGGGAATAACCCTAACCTCAGAGGGAATAACCCTAACCCCAGAGGGAATAACCCAAACCCCAGGGGGGAACAACCCTAACCCCAGGGGGGAATAACCCTAACCCCACGGAGAATAACCCTAACCCCAGGGGGGGAAATAACCCTAACCCCAGGGGAATAACCCTTAACCCCAGGGGGGGAAGAACCCTAACCCCAGAGGGAATAACCCTAACCCTCAGGGGGAGAATAACCCTAACCCCAGGGGGGGGAATAACCCTAACCCCAGGGGGAATAACCCTAACCCCAGGGGGGGAAATAACCCTAACCCATGGGGGGGAAATAACCCTAACCCCTGGGAAATAACCCTAACCGCAGAGGGAATAACCCTAACCCCAGAGGGAATAACCCAAACCCAGGGGGGGAATAACCCTAACCCCAGGGGGAGTAACCCTAACCCCAGGGGGTATAACCCTAACCCCGGGGGGGGGAACTAACCCTAACCTCAGAGGGAATAACCCTAACCCCAGGGGAATAACCCTAACCCCAGAGGGAATAACCCTAACCCCAGGGGGGGAAATAACCCTAAGCCCAGGGGGGGAATAACCCTAACCCCGGGGGGAGAAATAACCCTAACCCCAGGGGAATAACCCTAACCCCAGGGGGAATAACCCTAACCCCAGGAGGGAAATAACCCTAACCCCAGGGGGGAATAACCCTAACCCCAGGAGGGAAATAACCCTAACCCCAGGAGGGAAATAACCCTAACCCCAGGGGGGGGGAATAACCCTAACCCCAGGGGGGAATAACCCTACCCCAGGGAGGGGGGAATAACCCTAACCCCAGAGGGAATAACCCTAACCCCAGGGGGGGGAATAACCCTAACCCCAGGGGGGAAATAACCCTAACCCCAGGGGGAATAACCCTAACCCCAGGGGGGGAATAACCCTAACCCCAGGGGAATAACCCTAACCCCAGGGGGGGAAATAACCCTAACCCCAGAGGGGGGAATAACCCTAACCCCAGCGGAATAACCCTAACCCCCGTGGGGGGGGAAATAACCCTAACCCCAGGGGGAATAACCCTAACCCCAGGGGGGGAATAACCCTAACCCCAGGGGAATAACCTTAACCCCAGGGGGGTAAATAACCCTAACCCCAGGGGGAATAACCCTAACCCCAGGGGGGGAATAACCCTAACCCCATGGGGAATAACCCTAACCCCAGAGGGAATAACCCTAACCCCAGGGGGGAAATAACCCTAACTCCAGGGGGGAAAATAACCCTAACCCCAGGGGGAATAACCCTAACCCCAGGGGGGGAAATAACCCTAACCCCAGGGGGAATAACCCTAACCCCAGAGGGGAAATAACCCTAACCCCAGGGGGAATAACCCTAACCCCTGGGGGAGAATAACCCTAACCCCAGGGGGGGAAATAACCCTAACCCCAGGGGGGCTTCTAGTATAAGTCTTAAAAAAAAAAAAAAAAAAAAAAAGTGTTATTATTAATAGATAACCCCCTCCCCTAATAAAAGTCAGAATCACCCCCCTTTTCCCAGGTTTTAAATAAAAGTAAATAAATAAGTAAACATGTTTGCTATCGCCGCGTGCGTAATCGCCCGAACTATTAATTATATATATGGAACCAGTGGGCACCGCTGTAATTAAAGGAGTGCTAAACCAATGCATATAAATGACACAGAACCAAGAAGAACAAAAAGCATATGCACAAATAGGCAGCACATCACAAAAATACTTTATTACAATATAAACATAAATACAAAAATTCCACTAAATAGATAAAGCAGGAGTATAGCAAAAAGGGAGACAAACCCCAATAACACTCTACTTTAAAAACAATTAAAATGTCCACATAAGTCCGGCCGGTATACCAGCAAGGACTATTCAACCACCCTGACCCAGGACTGTACAACCAGTATCAAAATATAACCAAACTGCCTAGGCAGAGTCCCTATAACATATCCCTATAACAACACCACAATGGTATATCCATATAGGTAGGACAGTACAAAATAGTCACCATAACAGTCCTAAAAACGTATGGAAAATGGGTCAGGTGGGAAAGAGAAACCCCACGCGTTCCGCCGCCCAGCGGCTTCCTCAGGGATAACTGGGGAAGCTGCTGGGCGGCGGAACGCGTGGGGTTTCTCTTTCCCACCTGACCCATTTTCCATACGTTTTTAGGACTGTTATGGTGACTATTTTGTACTGTCCTACCTATATGGATATACCATTGTGGTGTTGTTATAGGGATATGTTATAGGGACTCTGCCTAGGCAGTTTGGTTATATTTTGATACTGGTTGTACAGTCCTGGGTCAGGGTGGTTGAATAGTCCTTGCTGGTATACCGGCCGGACTTATGTGGACATTTTAATTGTTTTTAAAGTAGAGTGTTATTGGGGTTTGTCTCCCTTTTTGCTATACTCCTGCTTTATCTATTTAGTGGAATTTTTGTATTTATGTTTATATTGTAATAAAGTATTTTTGTGATGTACCGAACTATTAATTAATCACATTACTGATCTCGCACGGTAAACGGCATCAGCGCCAAAAAAATCCCAAAGTGGAAAATTGCACAGTTTTGGTCGCATCAAATCCAGAAACATTTTAATAAAAATCGATCAAAAAGTCGTATATGTGCAATCAAGGTACCGATAGAAAGAACACATCATGGCGCAAAAAATGACACCTGACACAGCCCCATAGACCAAAGGATAAAAGCGCTATAAGCCGGGGAATGGAGCGATTGTAAGGAACGTATATTGGTTAACAACGGTTTGAATTTTTTACAGGCCATCAGATACAATAAAAGTTATACATGTTATATATCATTGTGATCGTAACGACTTGAGGAACATATATAACAAGTCAGTTTTTCCATAGGACACACAACGTAAAAACTACGTTTTTTTTCAATTTCACCGAGCATATAATTTTTTTCTGGTTTTGCAGCATGTTCTATGCAAAAATTCAGCCTGTCATTGCAAACTACAATTAGTGACGCAAAAAATAAGGGTTCATGTGGGTCTGTAGGTGTAAAAATGCAAGTGCTATGGCCTTATATACACCAGGAGAAAAAAACGAAGACGCAAAAACGCAAATTGTTGGTTATATATTAGATTTGGGGTCAGGTGATGTATTGTTATGGGATTGTTGGTTATATATTTGATTTGGGGTCAGGTGATGTATTGTTATGGGATTGTTGGTTATATATTAGATTTGGGGTCAGGTGATGTATTGTTATGGGATTGTTGGTTATATATTAGATTTGGGGTCAGGTGATGTATTGTTATGGGATTGTTGGTTATATATTTGATTTGGGGTCAGGTGATGTATTGTTATGGGATTGTTGGTTATATATTAGATTTGGGGTCAGGTGATGTATTGTTATGGGATTGTTGGTTATATATTAGATTTGGGGTCAGGTGATGTATTGTTATGGGATTGTTGGTTATATTTTAGATTTGGGGTCAGGTGATGTACTGTTATGGGATTGTTGGTTATATATTAGATTTGGGGTCAGGTGATGTATTGTTATGGGATTGTTGGTTGTTATAATATCTTATATATTAGATTCGGGGTGAGGTGATGTATTACTATGGGTTTGTTGGTTATAATATTTTATATATTAGATTCGGGGTCAGCTGATGCACTGTGGGATTTTTCTGTGTCTTATGTTCTTTCCCTTGTTTCTCCGTTGTAGGATGTGCTGCGCAGCCTGGACACTGATACTGTATATAACCCCCTGCAGATGAACAGCAATCTATACCGCCATCTACAGGCCACACACACACCGAACCAGAATCCCCGGCGTCACCTCTCCACATTACAGGCATCAGCAGGGCCCAGCAGACAGGTAAGAGCAGGACACACCGGCCTGGACTATTATAGGATGTGTCCTGATATTACACCGCCATCTGCAGGATACACCCAGATTCCCCATCATCACATCTCCATATACAGGGCCCAGCAGACAGGTAAGAGCAGGACACACCGGCCTGGACTATTATAGGATGTGTCCTGATATTACACCGCCATCTGCAGGATACACCCAGATTCCCCATCATCACATCTCCATATACAGGGCCCAGCAGACAGGTAAGAGCAGGACACACCGGCCTGGACTATTATAGGATGTGTCCTGATATTACACCGCCATCTCCTGGCTACACCCAGAATCCCCAGCATCACATCTCCATATACAGGGCCCAGCAGACAGGTAAGAGCAGGACACTGAGCCTGGACTATTATAGGATGTGTCCTGATATTACACCACCATCTCCAGGATACACCCAGAATCCATAGCATCACATCTCCATATACAGGGATCAGCAGACAGGTAAGAGCAGGACACACCGGCCTGGACTATTATAGGATGTGTCCTGATATTACACCGCCATCTCCAGGATACACCCAGAATCCATAGCATCACATCTCCATATACAGGGATCAGCAGACAGGTAAGAGCAGGACACACCGGCCTGGACTATTATAGGATGTGTCCTGATATTACACCGCCATCTCCAGGATACACCCAGAATCCATAGCATCACATCTCCATATACAGGGATCAGCAGACAGGTAAGAGCAGGACACACCGGCCTGGACTATTATAGGATGTGTCCTGATATTACACCGCCATCTCCTGGCTACACCCAGAATCCCCAGCATCACATCCCCATATACAGGGCCCAGCAGACAGGTAAGAGCAGGACACTGAGCCTGGACTATTATAGGATGTGTCCTGATATTACACCGCCATCTCCAGGATACACCCAGAATCCCCAGCATCACATCTCCATATACAGGGCCCAGCAGACAGGTAAGAGCAGGACACACCGGCCTGGACTATTATAGGATGTGTCCTGATATTACACCGCCATCTCCAGGATACACCCAGAATCCCCAGCATCACATCTCCATATACAGGGATCAGCAGACAGGTAAGAGCAGGACACTGAGCCTGGACTATTATAGGATGTGTCCTGATATTACACCGCCATCTCCTGGCTACACCCAGAATCCCCAGCATCACATCTCCATATACAGGGATCAGCAGACAGGTAAGAGCAGGACACACCGGCCTGGACTATTATAGGATGTGTCCTGATATTACACCGCCATCTCCAGGATACAACACCCTGTAGCAGAGGGAGCAGGGATATCTGTCACCGTTTCCTCTGCTACACTGTGCCGTGGCTGCAGCTCTACACCTTCCGCAAGTGTAACAGTGCCAACATACTGGGAATAGACATTGGGAGAGGCTCAGGATCTGCATGCAGCAGCGCTAGTGATGTGTACCTGTGCCAGGATCAGCCCTGCAGTTCCCTACACAGCCATTGGTGGCAGTAGAGCGGCCGTGTCACCCCTTTTTGCTGATACTTAATGCTGTGTCTGTAAAACAAAATCTATACATAAATTATAGTACAGTTTTATAACTTTATTAAAGATTTTTTTTTTCTTCTGCCGGAATACCCCTTTAAGTGGCCATTTTTACCCAGTGCCACTTATTGTAGAATTTTCCTGAAGCTTGAAATGGCTTATGCCATTAAAAATCCAGCCTCATGGACTTCTATTGGGAAGGACACCCTTCAGTTTTTTTCCTGAAAGGTGTCCTTTCCAGAAAACGGGTGTGTAAATTATAGAAGATGTCCTATTTTTGTCCACAATTGCTGCTTGGACGACCCTATAGAAGTCTATGGGAGCATCCGGACATTCTGGACAGCTCTGCATGCAAGTCATTTTTTTAAATATTCAGTTTTTACTAAAAAGAAATGCTGATGGTTTCCTGACGCAATTCCTGATCAGTATTTCCTGACCCCTGACATGGACGTGTGGCGGCCTTAGTACGTACAGCGGTCAGTCCCTCCCCATCCGCAGGGATGCAATGTGACCTCGCCGCCATTCATTCTCTATAGCCAAGTGCTGCAGTCACCATAGAGAACAAATGTTGTGGCCATGTGTGCCGGTCCAAGAGATGCTGATCACAGGGGTACCAGCAACCCCTCCCCCCAAACAAACAGGGGTCTCCTGTCCTGAAGATAGGCAATAACCTGTGATGTTATGACATCGTAATGACCACAGATATCACAGCCATCACTTCTAATTTTTCTAGGTCATTTACTCCGGTAGAAAAGCCAGAGCCGCCATCGCTCCCTTACAGTTTGCTGCTCCGGGTGTTAATAGACGTAGACATGGAGAGAGTGACAGCCCGTCCCCCAAGAGGAGGCTTCTCCATGACAAAGAGGACTGAGCGTTATCTCATAGTCACCATTAGCACGCCATTGTGCTGCCGTAATTCTGGTTTAGTTGTCATTCTTATTTATACCAGCCGTATCCTGTTCAGTAGTCTCTTATAGCCCTATACGATGCATGGTGTATCCGGGGTGTATACTATAGCTGTATCCTGTATACTCCCATAGTCCTATACGATGCATGGTGTATCCGGGGTGTATACTATAGCTGTATCCTGTATACTTCCATAGTCCTATACGATGCATGGTGTATCCGGGGTGTATACTATAGCTGTATCCTGTATACTCCCATAGTCCTATACGATGCATGGTGTATCCGGGGTGTATACTATAGCTGTATCCTGTATACTCCCATAGCCCTATACGATGCATGGTGTATCCGGGGTGTATACTATAGCTGTATCCTGTATACTCCCATAGTCCTATACGATGCATGGTGTATCCGGGGTGTATACTATAGCTGTATCCTGTATACTCCCATAGTCCTATACGATGCATGGTGTATCCGGGGTGTATACTATAGCTGTATCCTGTATACTCCCATAGCCCTATACGATGCATGGTGTATCCGGGGTGTATACTATAGCTGTATCCTGTATACTCCCATAGTCCTATATGATGCATGGTGTATCCGGGGTGTATACTATAGCTGTATCCTGTATACTCCCATAGTCCTATACGATGCATGGTGTATCCGGGGTGTATACTATAGCTGTATCCTGTATACTCCCATAGTCCTATACGATGCATGGTGTATCCGGGGTGTATACTATAGCTGTATCCTGTATACTCCCATAGTCCTATACGATGCATGGTGTATCCGGGGTGTATACTATAGCTGTATCCTGTATACTCCCATAGTCCTATATGATGCATGGTGTATCCGGGGTGTATACTATAGCTGTATCCTGTATACTCCCATAGTCCTATACGATGCATGGTGTATCCGGGGTGTATACTATAGCTGTATCCTGTATACTCCCATAGCCCTATACGATGCATGGTGTATCCGGGGTGTATACTATAGCTGTATCCTGTATACTCCCATAGTCCTATACGATGCATGGTGTATCCGGGGTGTATACTATAGCTGTATCCTGTATACTCCCATAGCCCTATACGATGCATGGTGTATCCGGGGTGTATACTATAGCTGTATCCTGTATACTCCCATAGTCCTATACGATGCATGGTGTATCCGCGGTGTATACTATAGCTGTATCCTGTATACTCCCATAGCCCTATACGATGCATGGTGTATCCGGGGTGTATACTATAGCTGTATCCTGAATACTCCCATAGTCCTATACGATGCATGGTGTATCCGGGGTGTATACTATAGCTGTATCCTGTAGTCTCCCATAGTCCTATACGATGCATGGTGTATCCGGGGTGTATACTATAGCTGTATCCTGAATATTCCCATAGTCCTATACGATGCATGGTGTATCCAGAGTGTATACTATAGTTGTATCCTGTAGTCTCCCATAGTCCTATACGATGCATGGTGTATCCGGGGTGTATACTATAGCTGTATCCTGTATACTCCCATAGCCCTGTACGATGCATGGTGTATCCGGGGTGTATACTATAGCTGTATCCTGTAGTCTCCCATAGTCCTATACGATGCATGGTGTGTCCGGGGTGTATACTATAGCTGTATCCTGTATACTCCCATAGTCCTATACAATGCATGGTGTATCCGGGGTGTATACTATAGCTGTATCCTGTATACTCCCATAGCCCTATACGATGCATGGTGTATCCGGGGTGTATACTATAGCTCTATCCTGTATACTCCCATAGCCCTATACGATGCATGGTGTATCCGCGGTGTATACTATAGCTGTATCCTGTAGTCTCCCATAGTCCTATACGATGCATGGTGTATCCGGGGTGTATACTATAGCTGTATCCTGTAGTCTCCCATAGTCCTATACAATGCATGGTGTATCCGGGGTGTATACTATAGCTGTATCCTGTAGTCTCCCATAGCCCTATACGATGCATGGTGTATCCGGGGTGTATACTATAGCTGTATCCTGAATACTCCCATAGTCCTATACGATGCATGGTGTATACTATAGCTGTATCCTGAATACTCCCATAGTCCTATACGATGCATGGTGTATCCGGGGTGTATACTATAGCTGTATCCTGTATACTCCCATAGCCCTGTACGATGCATGGTGTATCCGGGGTGTATACTATAGCTGTATCCTGTAGTCTCCCATAGTCCTATATGATGCATGGTGTATCCGGGGTGTATACTATAGCTGTATCCTGTAGTCTCCCATAGTCCTATACGATGCATGGTGTGTCCGGGGTGTATACTATAGCTGTATCCTGTATACTCCCATAGTCCTATACGATGCATGGTGTATCCGGGGTGTATACTATAGCTGTATCCTGTATACTCCCATAGTCCTATACGATGCATGGTGTATCCGGGGTGTATACTATAGCTGTATTCAGTACTCTCCTGTAGTCCTATACGACTATATACACGCAGTGCCGTACAGGACCAGCAGCTCAGGTATAGGCTATGTTCACACTATGTAAGTGTGCGGCTGTATTTTTTATGCGGCTGTAAATGTGCGGATGAAACTACGGCCGTGGAAAAAATAGACATGCGGCTGAAAACATACGGTCATTTACTTGGAAATCTGGTTCAACTAAAAATAACAAATAAAATCTTAAGAAAGTGATGGAAACACCTCTGGATGCATCTGGGAAAGCAGGGAAACAGTTTACATGAATCGCTATTACCGGGGTTTGCGATCCTCTGCAGTATGCCGATGTCTCTCATGGTTAATATATTGAATTAATAAAACACATTTTCGTTGTAATAAAGTCCCTTTCGTTGTTCAATAATTAAATTTAAACGATTCTATCATTTTGCAATTAAATATACTGTTAAAATAAATATATATATAAATAAATGTATATTTGTATATATATTTATTTTTTTACAGTATATTTAATTGCACAATGATGGATTCGTTTAAATGAAATTATTGACCAACGAAACTGATTTTATTTCAACGAAAATGTGTTTTATTAATTAAATATTAATTAGTACAGGAAGCTCCATAAGCCGATAATTCATATTGCCGGTAATAGAGCTTTCTGTACTAATCATCACTTTACTTTACTCAAAACATCAAATGTTTCTTCTAATTATGTTATCACAATAGCATTATTAGAAGAAACATTTAGAATTATATGTGCGCTTGGCTGATCGGCTGAGCGCACATATAATTAGCCGGTCCGCAGTACAGTGACTTCATTGTGTTGCGGACCAGCGAAGAGACAACATCGGGGTGAGTATAGAGCTCTCCCCACCCCCTCCCCAGCACTGCACCACTTAACCCCTTCCTTGCTGGGATGGGTGCAGTCTGACATCAGTCTGGCCCCCAAGGGGTTAAGGGGGATGCAATACATCCTCCCTTAACCCCTTGGGGGCCAGACTGTAAGCAGCGATCTGTAAAGAAGCTGCATACTGTAAGGAGCACAACACCGCTCACAATGATGGGTGTTGTGCTCCTGTTTGTGTGTTTTTTGTGTGTTTCTCCCTTTTTGTTTTTCAGATATCGGTATCCTGGGGATTACGTCGGATTCCGTGGACTACGTCGATGACCAGCGGTTGTTTGTTGTTTTTTTTTTTAATAAAATGGTCAATGAGGGGTGTGGGGGTGTTTTTTACTTGTGTCTTGTCTTTATTTCTTTACTTTATAGACTTAGTAGTGGAAGCCGTCTAATAGACGGAATCCATTACTAAGTTGGGGCCTAGTGTTAGCCGGTATAAAATGGCTAACACTAACCCCCTATTATTACCCCAGTACCCAATGCCACCAGGCCCAATGCCACCTATGCGTTTGTTTTTTTAAAATAAATAAATAAAAAAAACCGCATAGGGTCCCCCCTATTTTTATAACCAGCCGGGTTAAAAACCAAACGACAGCAGCCTGGTAACACCAGGGTGGGAAGAGCCATTGGTTTAGGCCCGCCCCAGCCTAAATCTTACCAGCCTGCTGCCGCCCGATCCAGGAGCCCCAATTTTGACGCTCAGGGACCACTGGCACCCGGCTCTTCCCAGAACCCCTGGTGGCATTGGGTACTGGGGTAATAATGGGGGGTTAGTGTTAGCCATTTTATACCGGCTAACACTAGGCCCCAACTTAGTAATGGATTCCGTCTATTAGACGGCTTCCACTACTAAGTCTATAAAGTAAAGAAATAAAGACAAGACACAAGTTAAAAAAATTTTTTATTCAAATAAAAACACCCCCACACCCCTCATTGACCATTTTATTAAAAAAAAAAAAAAAAAAAAAAAAAAACAACCGCTGGTCATCGACGTAGTCCACGGAATCCGACGTAATCCCCAGGATACCGATATCTGAAAAACAAAAAGGGAGAAACACACAAAAAACACACAAACAGGAGCACAACACCCATCATTGTGAGCGGTGTTGTGCTCCTTACAGTATGCAGCATCTTTACAGATTGCTGCTTACAGTCTGGCCCCCAAGGGGTTAACGGAGGATGTATTGTATCCCCCTTAACCCCTTGGTGGCCAGGCTGATGTCAGACTGCACCCATCCCAGCAAGGAAGGGGTTAAGTGACCCCCCTTCCTTGCTGGGAGGGGTGCAGTGCAGGGGAGGGGGTGGGGAGAGCTCTATACTCACCCCGATGTGTCCTCTTCGCTGGTCCGCAGCACAATGAAGTCACTGTACTGCGGACCCGCTTATTATATGTGCGCTGAGCCGATCAGCCAATCAGCTGAGCGCACATATAATTCTAAATGTTTCTTCTAATAATGCTATTGTGATAACATAATTAGAAGAAACATTTGATGTTTTAATTACAGTAAAGTGATGATTAGTACAGAAAGCTCTATTACCGGCAATATGAATTATCGGCTTATGGAGCTTCCTGTACTAATTAATATTTAATTAATAAAACACATTTTCGTTGAAATAAAATCAGTTTCGTTGTTCAATAATTTAATTTAAATGAATCCATCATTGTGCAATTAAATATACTGTCAAAAAATAAATATATATATAAATATACATTTATTCATATATCTATTTATTTTAACAGTATATTTAATTGCACAATGATGGATTCGTTAGAATTAAATTATTGACCAACGAAAGGGACTTTATTACAAAGAAAATGTGTTTTATTAATTTAATATATTAACTATTAGAGGCATCGGCATTTGGCATCATTGCCGGCTATTTTTGAAGTACTCCGTACGGACCGCCTGTCAATCCACGGCCGCGTTTCCAGCCGCAAACAATGGTCTTGTTCATTTTTTACGGGTCCGTTTACGATCGGGCCGTAGATTCAGACATAGTGTGCACTGTGCAGCCGTATATCGTATACTTTCCAGCGTACGCATGAACCGGAAAAATCCGGCCGATGATTTACCGCCCGCAATACAGCCGCACAGATACATAGTGTGAACCTAGCCATATATGGTATATATACCATGTATAGGTATATATGCTTTTAACTTCTCTTTTTGCTTTTAAAATGAAGTTAAATAAACAAATATTGCACTTTTATCTTACCTGAGAAGGCTTTTTCTCCTGTGTATGGGTATATATGTATACATGTAGACCAGGGCTGAGACCTTACATTCATATTTTTGTACTTTTATGTTAGTAAAGCAGCAGCGGACTAGTACTGGAGGTCTCTACATTTATAGGCGGCTCCTTCTTTTATTCCCTGAGTAGAACAAAAGAACTAGAACCAATATATACACAGCTCAAAAAAATACAGGGAACATTTAAACCACACAATATAACTCCAAGTAACTGAAACTTCTGTGACATCAGACTGTCCACTCAGGAAGCCGCACTGACTGACACTCACTGTCACCTGCAGCACTGACTGACACTCACTGTAACCTGCAGCACTGACTGACACTCACTGTCACCTGCAGCACTGACTGACACTCACTGTAACCTGCAGTATTGACTGACACTCACTGTCACCTGCAGCACTGACTGACACTCACTGTCACCTGCAGCACTGACTGACACTGTCACCTGCAGTCAGCGAGACCCCCTCAGTAACGGGGGGTCCTGCAGTTGGGGAGCACACACCACTTCTCACTACCTAGGCTTTCTGGCTGATGTTTTGGTCTCTTGAATGTTGTTGTTGCTTTCACTCTCATGGTAGTATGAGACAGACTACAACCCACACAGGTGGCTCAGGTAGTGCAGCTCATCCAGGATGGCACATCAATGCAAGCTGTTTCAAGAAGGTTATCAGTGTAGTAGTGTCAGTGTAGTGTCCAGAGGCTGGACGAGCTACCAAGAGACAGGCCAGTACACCAGGAGACGTGGAGAAGGCCGTAGGAGAACAACCCAGAAGCAGGACCATTACCCGCTACCTCCACCTTTGTGCAATAAGGAACAGGAGGAGCACTACCAGAGCCCTGCAGAATGACCTCCAGCAGCCACAAATGTGCATGTGTCTGCACAAACGGTTAAAAAACCGACTCCATGAGGACGGTGCAGGACGCTTGGCATTTGCCAGAGAAAACCAGGATTGGCAAATTCACCACTGGTGCCCCCTGTGCTCCTCACAGATGAGAGCAGGATCACACTGAGCACATGTGACAGACGTGACAGAGTCTGGAGACGCCACGGAGAGAGATCTGCTGCCTGCAACGTCCTTCAGCATGAGCGGTCTGGCAGGGACACAGTAATGGTGTAAGGGGACATTTCTTTGAAGGGCCGCACATTCCTCCATGTGCTGCCAGAGGTCGCCTGACTGCCATTAGGTAGCGAAATGAGACCCTCTGAGCCCTTTTGAGACCATATGCTGGTGCGGTTGGGGTTCCTCCTAATGCAGGACAATGCTAGACCTCATATGGCTGGAGTGTTTCAGCAGTTCGTACAAGATGGAGGCAGTGAATCTATGGACTGGCCGCCCGTTCCCCAGACCTGAATCCCATTGAGCACATCGGGGACATCATGTCTCCTCCATCCACCAACGTCACGTTGCAGCACAGACTGTCCAGGAGTTTGCGGCTGCTTTAGTCCAGGTCTGGGAGGAGATCCCTCAGGAGAACATTGGTCACCTCATCAGGAGCATGCCCGGGCCTTGTAGGGAGGTCATACAGACACCTCATCAGGAGCATGCCCGGGCCTTGTAGGGAGGTCATACAGACACCTCATCAGGAGCATGCCCGGCTTTGTAGGGAGGTCATACACCTCATCAGAAGCATGCCCGGGCCTTGTAGGGAGGTCATACAGACACCTCATCAGGAGCATGCCCGGGCCTTGTAGGGAGGTCATACACCTCATCAGGAGCATGCCCGGGCCTTGTAGGGAGGTCATACACCTCATCAGGAGCATGCCCGGGCCTTGTAGGGAGGTCATACACCTCATCAGGAGAATGCCCGGGCCTTGTAGGGAGGTCATACACCTCATCAGGAGAATGCCCGGGCCTTGTAGGGAGGTCATACAGACACCTCATCAGGAGCATGCCCGGGCCTTGTAGGGAGGTCATACACCTCATCAGGAGAATGCCCGGGCCTTGTAGGGAGGTCATACACCTCATCAGGAGAATGCCCGGGCCTTGTAGGGAGGTCATACAGACACCTCATCAGGAGCATGCCCGGGCCTTGTAGGGAGGTCATACAGACACCTCATCAGGAGCATGCCCGGGCCTTGTAGGGAGGTCATACAGCCCCATCAGGAGCATGCCCGGGCCTTGTAGGGAGGTCATACAGACACCTCATCAGGAGCATGCCCGGGCCTTGTAGGGAGGTCATACAGACACATCATCAGGAGCATGCCCGGGCCTTGTAGGGAGGTCATACAGACACATCATCAGGAGAATGCCCGGGCCTTGTAGGGAGGTCATACAGACACATCATCAGGAGCATGCCCGGGCCTTGTAGGGAGGTCATACAGACACATCATCAGGAGCATGCCCGGGCCTTGTAGGGAGGTCATACACCTCATCAGGAGCATGCCCGGGCCTTGTAGGGAGGTCATACAGACACCTCATCAGGAGCATGCCCGGGCCTTGTAGGGAGGTCATACAGACACATCATCAGGAGAATGCCCGGGCCTTGTAGGGAGGTCATACAGACACCTCATCAGGAGCATGCCCGGCTTTGTAGGGAGGTCATACACCTCATCAGGAGAATGCCCGGGCCTTGTAGGGAGGTCATACAGACACCTCATCAGGAGCATGCCCGGGCCTTGTAGGGAGGTCATACACCTCATCAGGAGCATGCCCGGGCCTTGTAGGGAGGTCATACACCTCATCAGGAGCATGCCCGGGCCTTGTAGGGAGGTCATACACCTCATCAGGAGAATGCCCGGGCCTTGTAGGGAGGTCATACACCTCATCAGGAGAATGCCCGGGCCTTGTAGGGAGGTCATACAGACACCTCATCAGGAGCATGCCCGGGCCTTGTAGGGAGGTCATACACCTCATCAGGAGAATGCCCGGGCCTTGTAGGGAGGTCATACACCTCATCAGGAGAATGCCCGGGCCTTGTAGGGAGGTCATACAGACACCTCATCAGGAGCATGCCCGGGCCTTGTAGGGAGGTCATACAGACACCTCATCAGGAGCATGCCCGGGCCTTGTAGGGAGGTCATACAGCCCCATCAGGAGCATGCCCGGGCCTTGTAGGGAGGTCATACAGACACCTCATCAGGAGCATGCCCGGGCCTTGTAGGGAGGTCATACAGACACATCATCAGGAGCATGCCCGGGCCTTGTAGGGAGGTCATACAGACACATCATCAGGAGAATGCCCGGGCCTTGTAGGGAGGTCATACAGACACATCATCAGGAGCATGCCCGGGCCTTGTAGGGAGGTCATACAGACACATCATCAGGAGCATGCCCGGGCCTTGTAGGGAGGTCATACACCTCATCAGGAGCATGCCCGGGCCTTGTAGGGAGGTCATACAGACACCTCATCAGGAGCATGCCCGGGCCTTGTAGGGAGGTCATACAGACACATCATCAGGAGAATGCCCGGGCCTTGTAGGGAGGTCATACAGACACCTCATCAGGAGCATGCCCGGGCCTTGTAGGGAGGTCATACAGACACATCATCAGGAGCATGCCCGGGGCTTGTAGGGAGGTCATACAGACACCTCATCAGGAGCATGCCCGGGCCTTGTAGGGAGGTCATACAGCCACCTCATCAGGAGAATGCCCGGGCCTTGTAGGGAGGTCATACATACACCTCATCAGGGGCATGCCCGGGCCTTGTAGGGAGGTCATACAGCCACCTCATCAGGAGAATGCCCGGGCCTTGTAGGGAGGTCATACACCTCACCAGGAGCATGCCCGGGCCTTGTAGGGAGGTCATACACCTCACCAGGAGCATGCCCGGGCCTTGTAGGGAGGTCATACAGACACCTCATCAGGAGCATGCCCGGGCCTTGTAGGGAGGTCATACACCTCACCAGGAGCATGCCCGGGCCTTGTAGGGAGGTCATACAGACACCTCATCAGGAGCATGCCCGGGCCTTGTAGGGAGGTCATACACCTCACCAGGAGCATGCCCGGGCCTTGTAGGGAGGTCATACAGGCATGTGGAGGTTACACACATTACATATAATATATACGGTCATTACAGTAAGTTGGATCCACTGTAATTCTGTGTGTGACGCCACTCCCAGGCCGCCATTGGGTAATACATGGGATTTCCAGTGATGATGTGTGTGGGATGTTGTTGTCAGCATATTCTAACACAGGAGTCAGAAGCAGCTATCTCTGCAAGCTAAGTTCTTTTATATTGATATCTGTGAGCGAGCTTTTGTTCTGAAGTGTGTTTTTGTCTCAAGTGTGGGACTTTAATATTCAGGGACTTTATATTCGAGGAGTTTAGAGGAGAACAAATTTTTTGTTTGTTTTTTTATATATACTTATATCCCCATAAAAATGAGCTCCATGTTTGACAATGCGGTCCAATGTACATCATGTGCGATGTATGCAATCCTTTATAAACCGATCGAGGGTTCTTACCATTGTGGGAGATGTATGGGGGGTGAGGGTATATACCATTGTGGGAGATGTATGGGGGGTGAGGGTATATACCATTGTGGGAGATGTATGGGGGGTAAGGGTGCATACCATTGTGGGAGATGTATGGGGGGTGAGGGTGCATACCATTGTGGGAGATGTATGGGGGGGGAGGGTATATACCATTGTGGGAGATGTATAGGGGGTGAGGGTGCATACCATTGTGGGAGATGTATGGGGGGGGGGTATATACCATTGTGGGAGATGTATGGGGGGTGAGGGTATATACCATTGTGGGAGATGTATGGGGGGTGAGGGTGCATACCATTGTGGGAGATGTATGGGGGGTGAGGGTATATACCATTGTGGGAGATGTATAGGGGGTGAGGGTGCATACCATTGTGGGAGATGTATGGGGGGGGGTATATACCATTGTGGGAGATGTATGGGGGGTGAGGGTATATACCATTGTGGGAGATGTATGGGGGGTGAGGGTATATACCATTGTGGGAGATGTATGGGGGGTAAGGGTGCATACCATTGTGGGAGATGTATGGAGGGTGAGGGTGCATACCATTGTGGGAGATGTATGGGGGGTAAGGGTGCATACCATTGTGGGAGATGTATGGGGGGGAGGGTATATACCATTGTGGGAGATGTATGGGGGGGTGAGGGTATATACCATTGTGGGAGATGTATGGGGGGTGAGGGTATATACCATTGTGGGAGATGTATGGGGGGGTGAGGGTATATACCATTGTGGGAGATGTATGGGGGGTGAGGGTATATACCATTGTGGGAGATGTATGGGGGGTAAGGGTGCATACCATTGTGGGAGATGTATGGGGGGTGAGGGTATATACCATTGTGGGAGATGTATGGGGGGTAAGGGTGCATACCATTGTGGGAGATGTATGGGGGGTAAGGGTGCATACCATTGTGGGAGATGTATGGGGGGTGAGGGTATATACCATTGTGGGAGATGTATGGGGGGTAAGGGTGCATACCATTGTGGGAGATGTATGGGGGGGTGAGGGTATATACCATTGTGGGAGATGTATGGGGGGTGAGGGTGCATACCATTGTGGGAGATGTATGGGGGGTGAGGGTGCATACCATTGTGGGAGATGTATGGTGGGGGAGGGTATATACCATTGTGGGAGATGTATGGGGGGGGAGGGTATATACCATTGTGGGAGATGTATGGGGGGGTGAGGGTATATACCATTGTGGGAGATGTATGGGGGGGTGAGGGTATATACCATTGTGGGAGATGTATGGGGGGGTGAGGGTATATACCATTGTGGGAGATGTATGGGGGGGGAGGGTATATACCATTGTGGGAGATGTATGGGGGGGTGAGGGTATATACCATTGTGGGAGATGTGTGCATGTTGCTGGTTTGGAAGCCCAGATCCTGGATCTAAATAAGCAGCTGCAAAGATTGAGATACATTGGCAAACTGGAAAGGGGTCTGGTGCTCACTGAGCAAGCGCTCAATAGGGAAGAGGGTGATAGCATGGAGGTGCAGGAGGAAGAGGCAGCTAGTTGGGTGACAGTTAGAAAATGGGGTAGAGGGAAGAGTGTGAGGGAGGGGAGTCCTGATCTGGCACACCCCAACAAGTTTGCCAAATTGTTGATTCAGGGGGGCATTGCTGCAGCAGGACACTGCCTCTGAAAGCCAGGGGGGTGTCTGCTCCAGTAAGGTGGGAAATAGGAGTGCAGGTCAGGTCAGGCAGGTAGTGGTAGTGGGGGACTCAATTATTAGGGGGACAGACCGGGCAATCTGTCACAAAGACATAGTGGGGTTTTCCTAGGTTGAACCTGATGGACTCTTGTCTTCTTTCAACCCTATTAACTATGTTACTATGTATATTACTATGTAAAGTTGTACAGAACAGAGTATCACTAGGATTTCATTCATTCACATCTAAGAGGGGTTATCTGAGTGTTTTTTTTGAGCAGTGTATATAAGCCGTATACCTGCAGCTACCAGTAGAGGGCGCTCTCTGCATGCAGCCACAAGCAGATTAGATTTATATTAGTTTGTGTGAAGAGGATTTGTCTGTGTTATTCGAAACCAAAGCTCCACATTCTATAAAGATATATGAAAGTATATAAGAAATAGTACAGACGTCTGATCATATTAGCACAAAGCAATCCACACAAAACCTCGCTGTCCCCTCTGCTCCCCACACCTGTCCCCCTCTGCTCCCCACACCTGTCCCCTCTGCTCCCCACACCTGTCCCCTCTGCTCCCCGCACCTGTCCCCTCTGCTCCCCGCACCTGTCCCCTCTGCTCCCCACACCTGTCCCCTCTGCTCCCCGCACCTGTCCCCTCTGCTCCCCGCACCTGTCCCCTCTGCTCCCCGCACCTGTCCCCTCTGCTCCCCACACCTGTCCCCTCTGCTCCCCGCACCTGTCCCCTCTGCTCCCCACAAAACCTCGCTGTCCCCTCTGCTCCCCGCACCTGTCCCCTCTGCTCCCCACAAAACCTCGCTGTCCCCTCTGCTCCCCACAAAACCTCGCTGTCCCCTCTGCTCCCCACAAAACCTCGCTGTCCCCTCTGCTCCCCACAAAACCTTGCTGTCCCCTCTGCTCCCCACAAAACCTCGCTGTCCCCTCTGCTCCCCGCACCTGTCCCCTCTGCTCCCCACAAAACCTCGCTGTCCCCTCTGCTCCCCGCACCTGTCCCCTCTGCTCCCCACAAAACCTCGCTGTCCCCTCTGCTCCCCACAAAACCTCGCTGTCCCCTCTGCTCCCCACAAAACCTCGCTGTCCCCTCTGCTCCCCACAAAACCTTGCTGTCCCCTCTGCTCCCCACAAAACCTCGCTGTCCCCTCTGCTCCCCGCACCTGTCCCCTCTGCTCCCCACAAAACCTCGCTGTCCCCTCTGCTCCCCGCACCTGTCCCCTCTGCTCCCCACAAAACCTCGCTGTCCCCTCTGCTCCCCGCACCTGTCCCCTCTGCTTCCCACAAAACCTTGCTGTCCCCTCTGCTCCCCGCACCCGTCCTCTCTGCTCCCCACAAAACCTCGCTGTCCCCTCTGCTCCCCACACCCATCCTTTCTGCTCCCTGCACCTGTCCCCTCTGCTCCCCAAAAACCCTCGCTGCCCCTCTGCTCCCCGCACCCGTCCTCTCTGCTCCCCACACCTGACCCCTCTGCTCGCCGCACCCGTCCTCTCTGCTCCCCGCACCCGTCCTCTCTGCTCCCCGCACCTGTCCTCTCTGCTCCCCGCACCCGTCCCCTCTGCTCCCTCCACCCGTCCTCTCTGCTCCCCGCACCCGTCCTCTCTGCTCCCCGCACCCGTCCTCTCTGTTTCCCTCACCTGTCCTCTCTGCTCCCCACAAAACCTCACTGCCCCCTCTGCTCCCTGCACCTGTCCCTTTTGCTCCTCACACCTGTCCCCTCTGCTCCCCCCACCCGTCCCCTCTGCTCCCTGCACCTGTCCCCTCTGCTCCTCACACCCGTCCCCTCTGCTCCCCGCACCCGTCCTCTCTGCTCCCCGCACCTGTCCCCTCTGCACCCCACACCCGTCCTCTGCTTCCCGCACCTGTCCTCTCTGCTCCCCACACCCGTCCTCTCTGCTCCCCGCACCCGTCCTCTCTGCTCCCCGCACCTGTCCCCTCTGCACCCCACACCCGTCCTCTGCTCCCCACACCCGTCCTCTGCTTCCCGCACCTGTCCTCTCTGCTCCCCACACCCGTCCTCTCTGCTCCCCACATCCGTCCTCTCTGCTCCCCACACCCGTCCTCTCTGCTCCCCGCACCCGTCCTCTCTGCTCTCCCCGCACCTGTCCTCTCTGCTCCCCACACCCGTCCTTTCTGCTCCCCGCACCCGTCCTCTCTGCTCCCGCACCCGTCCTCTCTGCTCTCCCCGCACTTGTCCTCTCTGCTCTTCACACCTGTCCTTTCTGCTCCCCGCACCCGTCCCCTCTGCTCCCCGCACCCGTCCTCTCTGCTCCCCGCACCCGTCCTCTCTGCTCCCCGCACCGGTCCTCTCTGCTCCCCGCACCCGTCCTCTCTGCTCCCCGCACCCGTCCTCTCTGCTCCCCGCACCCGTCCTCTCTGCTCCCGCACCTGTCCTCTCTGCTCTCCCCGCACCTGTCCTCTCTGCTCTTCACACCTGTCCTTTCTGCTCCCCGCACCCGTCCTCTCTGCTCCCCACACCTGTCCTCTCTGCTCCCCGCACCGTCCTCTCTGCTCCCCGCACCGTCCTCTCTGCTCCCCGCACCCGTCCTCTCTGCTCTCCCCGCACCCGTCCTCTCTGCTCCCCGCACCGTCCTCTCTGCTCCCCGCACCCGTCCTCTCTGCTCTCCCCGCACCTGTCCTCTCTGCTCTTCACACCTGTCCTTTCTGCTCCCCGTACCCGTCCTCTCTGCTCCCCGCACCGTCCTCTCTGCTCCCCGCACCCGTCCTCTCTGCTCCCCGCACCCGTCCTCTCTGCTCCCCGCACCCGTCCTCACTGCTCCCCGCACCCGTCCTCTTTGTTCCCCGCACCCGTCCTCTTTGCTCCCCACTCCCACGCCCGTCCCTTCTGCCGCACCTTTTCTCTATAATCTGTAGGATACGTCTGTATACATGTAACCATGACCCCCGGGGCTTATGTATGTGGGATATGTATGTGCAAGCCCTGCTATGTGATATCACTATCCATCTCTACCAGGGAGCAGGAGGAGGAGGAGTTTCTGTATAGTTTTTTTTTTTCTTGCTTGTAAAATGCAAAATTTCAATGAAAATTGTCTCCAGAAGGGGCGATGGCAATCCACCCCGACAGGTCAGGACATAGGGGAATGACAGGGATCACTGACTGGTGACATTGTATCAGCCCGTCACTGGTCTGTATATTTATATCCTGAAGGGGGAGCCAGTAGCACCACATATCGCTGCTTGTATAGGGGTCGGGTGGACTCCTCACAGTCTCCTCCATCCATTGTCACAGCAGGCAAGCCTACATGGCGTTCATGACAGATCTGCTTCTATAGTCCGCCATAGGCTCTGCTCCCATAGTCCGACATAGGCCATAGGCTCTGCTTCTATAGTCCACCATAGGCCATAGGCTCTGCTTCTATAGTCCACCATAGGCTCTGCTTCTATAGTCCACCATAGGCCATAGGCTCTGCTCCCATAGTCCGACATAGGCCATAGGCTCTGCTCCTATAGTCCACCATAGGCCATAGGCTCTGCTCCCATAGTCCGACATAGGCCATAGGCTCTGCTCCTATAGTCCGCCATAGGCTCTGCTTCTATAGTCCACCATAGGCCATAGGCTCTGCTCCTATAGTCCGACATAGGCCATAGG
Source organism: Dendropsophus ebraccatus (assembly GCF_027789765.1). Taxonomy (NCBI): domain Eukaryota; kingdom Metazoa; phylum Chordata; class Amphibia; order Anura; family Hylidae; genus Dendropsophus; species Dendropsophus ebraccatus. The sequence goes on along the minus strand of NC_091460.1, from coordinate 3,961,160 downwards.
CTCTGCTTCTATAGTCCACCATAGGCCATAGGCTCTGCTCCCATAGTCCGACATAGGCCATAGGCTCTGCTTCTATAGTCCACCATAGGCCATAGGCTCTGCTCCCATAGTCCGACATAGGCCATAGGCTCTGCTTCTATAGTCCGCCATAGGCTCTGCTTCTATAGTCCGCCATAGGTCATAGGCTCTGCTCCCATAGTCCGCCATAGGCTCTGCTTCTATAGTCCACCATAGGCCATAGGCTCTGCTTCTATAGTGCGCCATAGGCCATAGGCTCTGCTTCTATAGTCCGCCATAGGCCATAGGCTCTGCTTCTATAGTCCACCATAGGCCATAGGCTCGGCTTCTATAGTCCTCCATAGGCCAATGGCTCTGCTTCTATAGTCCGCCATAGGCTCTGCTCCTATAGTCCGCCATAGGCTCTGCTTCTATAGTCCACCATAGGCTCTGCTTCTATAGTCTGCCATGAGCCATAGGCTCTGCTTCTATAGTCCGCCATAGGCCATAGGCTCTGCTTCTATAGTTCACCATAGGCTCTGCTTCTATAGTCCGCCATAGGCCATGCTTCTATAGTCCGCCATAGGCCATAGGCTCTGCGTCTATAGTCCACCATAGGCCATAGGCTCTGCTTCTATAGTCCGCCATAGGCCATAGGCTCTGCTTCTATAGTCCGCCATAGGCCATAGGCTCTGCTTCTATAGTCCACCATAGGCCATAGGCTCTGCTTCTATAGTCCGCCATAGGCCATAGGCTCTGCTTCTATAGTCCGCCATAGGCCATAGGCTCTGCTTCTATAGTCCGCCATAGGCCATAGGCTCTGCTTCTATAGTCCACCATAGGCTCTGCTTCTATAGTCCGCCATAGGCCATAGGCTCTGCTTCTATAGTCCGCCATAGGCCATAGGCTCTGCTTCTATAGTCCACCATAGGCCATAGGCTCTGCTTCTATAGTCCGCCATAGGCCATAGGCTCTGCTTCTATAGTCCACCATAGGCCATAGGCTCTGCTTCTATAGTCCACCATAGGCCATAGGCTCTGCTTCTATAGTCCACCATAGGCCATAGGCTCTGCTTCTATAGTCCACCATAGGCCATAGGCTCTGCTTCTATAGTCCGCCATAGGCCATAGGCTCTGCTTCTATAGTCCGCCATAGGCCATAGGCTCTGCTTCTATAGTCCACCATAGGCCATAGGCTCTGCTTCTATAGTCCGCCATAGGCCATAGGCTCTGCTTCTATAGTCCGCCATAGGCCATAGGCTCTGCTTCTATAGATTTGCATAGGATATGTAGGATCACAGGTCTCTTCCTTCCTGGTTATCCTGTTCACTAAAAGAATAAATCATCCTTTTGTCTTTGTATGGTGTTTTTTTGCTCCTTGCGCATGTTCTCTTTGCTGTAGTTGTATGAGGACTAGCCTGTGGTTTGCATGTGAGGGATGGCGCCCGCCTGCAACTTTGCACCATTTCTTTTGGTGCTAATTGACATTTTGCCCATATATTTATGTGACACAATGTGCACAGGTATAAGGCCTGCAGCCCCATCCATGTGAGGCTGTGAGGTTAGACTCTCCATAGTAGTATATGTGTGGACATTGATGTGGATGGTGACGTTCCTGTGAGGGAGTCATGGATGGTCGCTGGCGTTGTGTGTGCATTCATATCATCCATATGTATAATACAGCTATAAATAACCTAATACACTGTCATACACCATGCCACAGGAAGTGGTGAGCGCAGCGCCGGCGGCAGCCACACTCATCCTCCTCTGCTGTCTGCTTCATTGTATTACACCGCTGCTCTCACATTTCAGTGGATTATGCTTTATGGCAGTGCCCCCGGCCCCTTGGGCTGTAGGCCATGATGGGAGTTGTAGTTATACTACAGCCTGGAGAAGCACAGGTTCAGGATAGTTTCTCTACATGAGTCAGTCACCAGGACGTGAGAGCTCTTCATGGCGCCCGGACTCTCACTATGGAGCTGTAAATCCTCCCAATGGGGAGTCACTTACCTTCCCGATACCATCACAGGGTGTCATCTCACGTTATCTAAGGGCCCTATTACATGGGACGATTATAATGCGAAAAATCGTTATAGTTTTAATTTAAACGATAATGCAGGTAACAATCGAAACATCCTGCGTGTTTTGTTGATCACATCTTTTAAGCTGACCACAAATTCATTGTTAATCGTTCGCTAAATGTTCGCTAATTGTACACTTGGCTCGTTTGCTGGGATCAGGAGGATGTAGGTGGGAGTAAATTACGATACATAGTAAATCCTCAAAGACTAGATATATACTGTATAACCCAAGTGATTAAAGGGAACCATTCACCCCGTGGCCCCCGGCAGAAACTGACATACAGTGACATAAAGGTCAATATACTTACCACATCGCTCCCGGTCCCGTCCCGGATCCCGTTGTTGACACGGAGAAATCGCCGATTCTTCTTCTCCCGCCCATTATGGTAATGAGCTGAGATGAGTCCAACGTCCATAGGAAACGACGGACGAGTCCAACTTATTCATGAGGTCCTCTTCTCGTCGCCGCCCATCCACGCCTCCTGGAACTTGATTGACGTCTTCAGTCTTCAGTCTTCTGCCGAACTCCCGCGCAGGCGCCGCTGCGATGGTCTCGTCACCTCTTCTGCGCCTGCGCGGTAAACAGGAAACGTGTTCGAGCCAATCGGCGCACGTGCAGTAAACAGTGAAGCTGCGGAGCGGCTTCAATTGTGAACTGCGCATGCGCCGAAAACGACTGTCACGGCGCCTGCGCGGGATCCGGCGAGAAGAAAGAAGACGAGGAGGAAGAGGACCTGGCGTCAATCAAGTGTCGAGGCGGGGAGAAGGCTGGACTTCGGACCCGGCGGCGCTCATTACCATAATGGGCGCGAGAACAAGAATCGTCGATTTCTCCGTGTCAACAACGGGCTTCGGGACGGGATCGGGAGCGATGTGGTAAGTATATTGACCTTTATGTCACTGTATGTCAGTTTCTGACGGGGGCCACGGGGTGAATGGTTCCCTTTAAAGTGTCATTGTTGTGTGTTTTTGTTTTGTTTTGTTTTTGTTTTTTGCAGAAATCAATAGTTCAGGTGATTTTAAGAAACTTTGTAATTTGGTTTAGTAGGCAAATCTGCCATTATCTGCATTCAAAGAGCCTTTCACCAGGTCCCCCCCCCCCCTCCTCTCTCTCATCCACTGCTCATTATCATGAAATCTCTACTGGTTTACATTAGAAGTGCCCTTTGTAACCTATGGAGAGGAAAGGGGGGAGGAGGGAGATTAGTCGGCAGCAGAGAGCAGAAAACAAAGGATTACACAGCGGGACCTGTGTGACATCCTGTATTCAGAGGTCAGAGAGGTCGGGGCTGACTGTCAGAGGCGATAGCCCGGTGATGTAGCTGTAAATTAACTCTTTGTTGTCCCGTTTTGGTGTCTCATCTCCCTCCACCCCTCCCCTCTCCATAGAAAACCATAAAGCCAGGGGGAGAGCTTCAAACTGCTTTTTCATGATAAAAAAAAGCATTTTTCGGCTAATAAACCAAATTACAAAGTTTCTTAAAATGGCCTGTTCTGTTGATTTCTGAAAAAAAAAATTAAACGACAGGGACACTTTAAAGTAATTTACACACACAAGTACTGGTCACTGGGCATATCAGACATTGTAACCTTACAGTAGGTAAAAATCACACAAATAACAAATAAAGCTAATGCATATTACCCATATACCGTGTCCTTCGTACAATGGCCACCACTCACCCGACGCGCATTTCACGTGTTGCTTTATCGAGGGTAATCATTCCCACGTCTTTTCCGGTAATCATTCCCACGTCTTTTCCGGTAATCATTCCAAGTCGTTCGCTAAAGTTCTCGTTTGCAATTGTTTACGATTGTTAATCATTAAAAATCGCTTTGTCTAACAGGAACCACAGAGCCTCATCCACCCACAAACGTTCTCTCCTGACCCGGAAAGGTGATGAGGCTGGATGAACTTTATTATATATATATATATATATATATATATATATATATATATATATATATATATATATATATATCCTCTTACTTTTTATCACGTCACTTTCAGGGTAATTCTTTATGGATCACTTATATACAATGTATACATTATATCGGCCATTTTTCATCCATATTTGTTTAGGTAGGTTTTTTTGTTTTTTGTTTTTTTTGTTGCTGTTCTCATTGCTGAAATACAGTCCTCGTCTCTTTTAAAAGTCTTCACTTCCTGCGGACCTTAAAGGGGAACTCCATTTTAATTCAACTGGTCTCAGAAATTTATACCAATCTGTAAATTACTTCTCTACAACTTATATACATATACATATATAAGCAGTGTACATGTGTCCTGTACCCGTCACATATTGTATATGCAGTGTATACGTGTGTCCTGTACCCGTCACATATTGTATATGCAGTGTATACGTGTGTCCTGTACCCGTCACATATTGTATATGCAGTGTATACGTGTGTTCTGTACCAGTCACGTATTGTATATGCAGTGTACACGTGTCCTGTACCGATCACATATATAAGCAGTGTACACGTATCCTGTACCGATCACATGTTATATATGCAGTGTACATGTGTGTCCTGTACCAATCACATATATAAGCAGTGTACACGTATCCTGTACCGATCACATGTTATATATGCAGTGTACATGTGTGTCCTGTACCAATCACATATATAAGCAGTGTACATGTGTGTCCTGTACCAATCACATATATAAGCAGTGTACATGTGTGTCCTGTACCGATCACATATATAAGCAGTGTACACGTGTGTCCTGTACCGATCATGTTATATATGCAGTGTACACGTGTGTCCTGTACCAATTACATATATAAGCAGTGTACACGTATCCTGTACCAATCACATATATATGCAGTGTACATGTGTGTCCTGTACCAATCACATATATATGCAGTGTACACGTATCCTGTACCGATCACGTTATATATGCAGTGTACATGTGTGTCCTGTACCAATCATATATATAAGCAGTGTACACGTGTGTCCTGTACCGATCACATGTTATATATGCAGTGTACATGTGTGTCCTGTACTGATCACATGTTATATATGCAGTGTACACGTGTGTCCTGTACCGATCACATACTGTATATAAGCAGTGTACATGTGTGTCCTGTACCAATCACATATATATGCAGTGTACATGTGTGTCCTGTACCAATCACATATATATGCAGTGTACACGTGTGTCCTGTACCGATCACATACTGTATATAAGCAGTGTACATGTGTGTCCTGTACCAATCACATATATATGCAGTGTACATGTGTGTCCTGTACCAATCACATATATATGCAGTGTACACGTGTGTCCTGTACCGATCACATGTTATGTATGCAGTGTACACGTGTGTCCTGTACCAATTACATATATAAGCAGTGTACACGTATCCTGTACCAATCACATATATAAGCAGTGTACATGTGTGTCCTGTACCAATCACATATATAAGCAGTGTACATGTGTGTCCTGTACCAATCACATATATAAGCAGTGTACACGTATCCTGTACCGATCACATGTTATATATGCAGTGTACACGTGTGTCCTGTACCAATTACATATATAAGCAGTGTACACGTATCCTGTACCAATCACATATATAAGCAGTGTACATGTGTGTCCTGTACCAATCACATATATAAGCAGTGTACACGTGTGTCCTGTACCGATCACATATATAAGCAGTGTACATGTGTGTCCTGTACCAATCACATATATAAGCAGTGTACATGTGTGTCCTGTACCAATCACATATATAAGCAGTGTACATGTGTGTCCTGTACCGATCACATATATAAGCAGTGTACACGTGTGTCCTGTACCGATCACATATATAAGCAGTGTACATGTGTGTCCTGTACCGATCACATGTTATATATGCAGTGTACACGTGTGTCCTGTACCAATCACATATATAAGCAGTGTACACGTGTGTCCTGTACCGATCACATATATAAGCAGTGTACACGTGTCCTGTAGCGATCACATGTTATATATGCAGTGTACACGTGTGTCCTGTACCGATCACATGTTATATATGCAGTGTACACGTGTGTCCTGTACCGATCACATATATAAGCAGTGTACACGTGTCCTGTACCAATCACATATATAAGCAGTGTACACGTGTGTCCTGTATCGATCACATATATAAGCAGTGTACACGTGTCCTGTACCAATGACACAAATCATTATAACCAAAGTTATTTATTCATAGTATCATAAAAAGGCACAATATCATGGCGGACATTGTGACAGTATATGCAGGGACATGGATGGAGCACAGCTCTACATAGAAGTCATCTAGTTATAGGTACAGTACATATCACAGCCAGACGGCAGTCCCATAGCAGTTATCACAGGGGACTCCGACCCCCGGAGAAAGACAACCATCTATATCCACATGAAAAATACAAGATTATTCACATCTTGTCAAGAAATGGAGCTCAACGACTGAGACGTGGTGAAAGAATGTAGGAATGGACGTGGATCGTATTGATGAGCCACATGGATCAGTGACGTCTACTTTTGGACGGACCTCCTACCTTCCGTGTCCATAAACAGCAGCTTTATAGCAACCTTCCTGGCCCGGAACCTCAAAGAACAGAAGGCCAATTCTGTTCCTGGTCATCGGAGCTGAGGCCACCAACTACTACTACATCAGAAGAGTGTAAATCTATACAAGACATGACCGATTTTTCGTTCTTATCACAAGAGTCCCATATCCTCATAGATCACATCTCCAGACCCAGGGGGCAGTGCCAGGCCAGTCATTGTGTTGTCCCCATTCTGATGGGTCACAGGACTCTTAGTAGGTTGAGGTTTATTTTGCGTTGTCCCGAGTTGTGTAGACGGTGATGGCAGAGTATGTGGTTTGCCCATTGGTGGGAGAGGCGGTGTGGATTGTGGTTTGGGTGGCAAGGGTGGTGTGGATTTGGGTTTAGCTTCTTTGCTTTCTACAGTCCCTGTCTTTATCACTTGGCTATAGACGGGTTCAATGTTTCCATTGTTGTTATTGTTGTTAGCCTGGGCCACGTGTGCCGGCACAGATACCTTCTCGGAGCCGTCTTCTTTCCCCGGTGGTTTGGGTAAAATCTTTCCTTGAGGCTTTGGAGCAGGGACTGGTTTAGGACCAGCTTTGTTGCTACGTTTAACCCCTGAAAGGTGCGGCATTGAGTAGACATCGGAGATGGGATTGCTTGGGAACTCGTAGCTTGACTTCTCATAGTTTTCTTGCTTTCTCCAGGCCGCAGTCTCGGTTTGTACCTCTGAGTATAGCAGAGGAGGAGTGCCAGCCTGTGCCATTCCCTCCGGCTCGTCGTAAATATGTTCGTCGCATCCTTTTAGACATTTTTGATGACCCATAGGATTGACGCCTCCTCCTCCTCCTACCACCTCATAGCCTACATGCTCATAGAGGTCTGAATAGAGAGGGGAAGTAGCGCTTTTCTCCTTGTGTAACCTGACCTGATCCTTACCTGGCACGCTATCCACAGGATCAGAGTACAGGGGATCGAAATGAGGATTTGCTCCTTTTACAGAATCTTTAGGCTCTGAATAAACCATCAGGTGCTCAGCATCCCCAGGATGAGAGCTTAAAGAGCGACTGATTGGGGAGCGAGGGGGGGTGTTAGTCTTTCCAGGCATTGTACCTAAAGGCGAGGGGTCAAGGAGGTGCTGGGGTTGGACGGGTTTAGGCAGTGGGAGATTGGGAAGAGCCCTGGTTTTAAGTGCCTTCTCTTCTGTATCCTTTCTAGACTGGATGTCCGATCCTCCTGAGTCGGATCCCAGGGAGGTGTTATCTGTGGGGGTCTCTGTGTCCAGGGTAGGGCCGCTGAGACGATTCTCTGAACCTTGCTGGGCCCGGATGGAACCTTCCACTTTCTGAAAAATCTCATGGCCTTGTGACGTCTCAAAAGTAAAATTTCCAGGACCTGACTGACATCTTCTTCCAGCTTCAAAGGAGAACATGACCTGGAAGAGAAGTTTAGGATTATTGTAGAAGAGTGCCTCATCTAGCACCATGCAAATAATACAAGTTTTATATCTTTGTCACTGCCAGAGCTATATACATTGGCACGGCTATATACACTGTATGAGCACTTCTAGAGCCATATACACTGTATCAGCACTGCTCTGGCTATATACACTGGGCACTGCTAGAGCTATATACACTGTATGAGCACTGCTAGAGCAATATACACTATGAGCACTGCTAGATCTATATACTCTGTATGAGCACTGCTAGATCTATATACACTGTATGAGCACTGCTAGATCTATATACACTGTATGAGCACTGCTAGATCTATATACACTGTATGAGCACTGCTAGAGCAATATACACTGTATGAGCACTGCTAGAGCTATATACACTGTATGAGCACTGCTAGAGCAATATACACTGTATGAACACTGCTAGAGCTATATACACTGTATGAGCACTGCTAGAGCTATATACATACTGTATGAGCACTGCTAGATCTATATACACTGTATGAGCACTGCTAGATCTATATACACTGTATGAGCACTGCTAGATCTATATACACTGTATCAGCACTGCTAGAGCTATATACACTGTATGAGCACTGCTAGATCTACAGTATATACACTGTATCAGCACTGCTAGAGCTATATACACTGTATGAGCACTGATAGAGCTATATACACTGTATGAGCACTGCTAGAGCTATATACACTGTATGAGCACTGCTAGATCTATATACACTGTATGAGCACTGCTAGAGCTATATACACTGTATGGGCACTGCTAGATCTATATACACTGTATGAGCACTGCTAGATCTATATACACTGTATGAGCACTGCTAGAGCTATATACACTGTATGAACACTGCTAGATCTATATACACTGTATGAGCACTGCTAGATCTATATACACTGTATGAGCACTGCTAGATCTATATACACTGTATGAGCACTGCTAGATCTATATACACTGTATCAGCACTGCTAGATCTATATACACTGTATGAGCACTGCTAGAGCTATATGCACTGTATGAGCACTGCTAGAGCTATATACACTGTATGAGCACTTCTATAGCTATATACACTGTATGAGCACTGCTAGAGCTGTATACACTGTATGAGCACTGCTAGATCTATATACACTGTATGGCACTGCTAGATCTATATACACTGTATGAGCACTGCTAGAGCTATATACACTGTATCAGCACTGCTCTGGCTATATACACTGGGCACTGCTAGAGCTATATACACTGTATGAGCATTGCTATAGCTATATACACTGTATGAGCACTGCTAGAGCTGTATACACTGTATGAGCACTGCTAGATCTATATACACTGAGCACTGCTAGAGCTATATACACTATATGAGCACTGCTAGAGCTATATACACTGTATGGGCATTGCTAGATCTATATACTCTGTATGAGCACTGCTAGATCTATATACACTGTATGAGCACTGCTAGCGCTATGTACACTGTATGAGCACTGCTAGATCTATATACTCTGTGTGAGCACTGCTAGATCTATATACACTGTATCAGCACTGCTAGAGCTATATACACTGTATGGGCACTGCTAGATCTATATACACTGTATGAGCACTGCTAGAGCTGTATACACTGTATGAGCACTGCTAGAGCTATATACACTGTATGGGCACTGCTAGAGCTATATACACTGTATGGGCACTGCTAGAGCTATATACACTGTATGAGCACTGCTAGAGCTATATACACTGTATGAGCACTGCTAGAGCTATATACACACTGTATGAGCACTGCTAGATCTATATACACTGTATGAGCACTGCTAGAGCAATATACACTGTATGAGCACTGCTAGAGCTATATACACTGTATGAACACTGCTAGAGCTATATACACTGTATGAGCACTGCTAGAGCTATATACACTGTTTGAGCACTGCTAGAGCTATATACACTGTATGAGCACTGCTAGAGCTATATACACACTGTATGAGCACTGCTAGAGCTATATACACTGTATGAGCACTGCTAGAGCTATATACACTGTTTGAGCACTGCTAGAGCTATATACACTGTATGAGCACTGCTAGAGCTATATACACTGTATGAGCACTGCTAGAGCTATATACACACTGTATGAGCACTGCTAGAGCTATATACACTGTATGGGCACTGCTAGAGCTATATACACTGTATGAGCACTGCTAGAGCTATATACACACTGTATGAGCACTGCTAGAGCTATATACACACTGTATGAGCACTGCTAGAGCTATATACACTGTATGAGCACTGCTAGAGCTATATACACTGTATGAGCACTGCTAGAGCTATATACACACTGTATGAGCACTGCTAGAGCTATATACACTGTATGAGCACTGCTAGAGCTATATACACTGTATGGGCACTGCTAGAGCTATATACACTGTATGAGCACTGCTAGAGCTATATACACTGTATGAGCACTGCTAGAGCTATATACACACTGTATGAGCACTGCTAGAGCTATATACACTGTATGAGCACTGCTAGAGCTATATACACTGTTTGAGCACTGCTAGAGCTATATACACTGTATGAGCACTGCTAGAGCTATATACACTGTATGAGCACTGCTAAATCTATATACACTGTATGAGCACTGCTAGATCTATATACACTGTATGAGCACTGCTAGAGCAATATACACTGTATGAGCACTGCTAGAGCAATATACACTGTATGAGCACTGCTAGAGCTATATACACTGTATGAGCACTGCTAGAGCTATATACACTGTATGAGCACTGCTAGAGCTATATACACTGTATGAGCACTGCTAGATCTATATACACTGTATGAGCACTGCTAGATCTATATACACTGTATGAGCACTGTTAGAGCTATATACACTGTATCAGCACTGCTCTGGCTATATACACTGGGCACTGCTAGAGCTATATACACTGTATGAGCACTGCTAGAGCTATATACACTATGAGCACTGCTAGATCTATATACACTGTATCAGCACTGCTAGAGCAATATACACTGTATGAGCACTGCTAGAGCTATATACACTGTATGAGCATTGCTAGATCTATATACACTGTATGGGCACTGCTAGAGCTATATACACTGTATGAGCATTGCTAGATCTATATACACTGTATGAGCATTGCTAGATCTATATACACTGTATGAGCACTGCTAGAGCTATATACACACTGTATGAGCACTGCTAGAGCTATATACACTGTATGAGCACTGCTAGAGCTATATACACTGAGCACTGCTAGAGCTATATACACTGTATGAGCACTGCTAGATCTATATACACTGTATGAGCACTGCTAGATCTATATACACTGTATGAGCACTGTTAGAGCTATATACACTGTATCAGCACTGCTCTGGCTATATACACTGGGCACTGCTAGAGCTATATACACTGTATGAGCACTGCTAGAGCTATATACACTATGAGCACTGCTAGATCTATATACTCTATATGAGCACTGCTAGAGCTATATACACTGTATGAGCACTGCTAAATCTATATACACTGTATGAGCACTGCTAGATCTATATACACTGTATGAGCACTGCTAGAGCAATATACACTGTATGAGCACTGCTAGAGCAATATACACTGTATGAGCACTGCTAGAGCTATATACACTGTATGAGCACTGCTAGAGCTATATACACTGTATGAGCACTGCTAGAGCTATATACACTGTATGAGCACTGCTAGAGCTATATACACTGGGCACTGCTAGAGCTATATACACTGTATGAGCACTGCTAGAGCAATATACACTGTATGAGCACTGCTAGATCTATATACACTGTATAAGCACTGCTAGAGCTATATACACTGTATGAGCACTGCTAGAGCTATATACACTGTATCAGCACTGCTATAGCTATATACTCTGTATGAGCACTGCTAGAGCTATATACTCATTATGAGCACTGCTAGATCTATATACACTGTATGAGCACTGCTAGAGCTATATACACTGTATGAGCACTGCTAGATCTATATACACTGTATGAGCACTGCTAGATCTATATACACTGTATGAGCACTGCTAGAGCTGTATACACTGTATGAGCACTGCTAGATCTATATACACTGTATGAGCACTGCTAGAGCTGTATACACTGTATGAGCACTGCTAGATCTATATACACTGTATGAGCACTGCTAGATCTATATACACTGTATGAGCATTGCTAGAGCAATATACACTGTATGAGCACTGCTAGAGCAATATACACTGTATGAGCACTGCTAGATCTATATACACTGTATGAGCACTGCTAGAGCTATATACACTGTATGGGCACTGCTAGATCTATATACACTGTATGAGCACTGCTAGAGCTGTATACACTGTATGGGCACTGCTAGATCTATATACACTGTATGAGCACTGCTATAGCTATATGCACTGTATGAGCACTGCTAGAGCTATATACACTGTATGAGCACTGCTAGATCTATATACACTGTATGAGCACTGCTAGAGCTATATGCACTGTATGAGCACTGCTAGAGCTATATACACTGTATGGGCACTGCTAGAGCTATATACACTGTTTGAGCACTGCTAGAGCTATATACACTGTATGAGCACTGCTAGATCTATATACACTGTATGAGCACTGCTAGAGCTATATGCACTGTATGAGCACTGCTAGAGCTATATACACTGTATGGGCACTGCTAGAGCTATATACACTATGAGCACTGCTAGATCTACAGTATATACACTGTATGGGCATTGCTAGATCTATATACACTGTATGGGCACTGCTAGAGCCATATACACTGTATCAGCACTGCTCTGGCTATATACACTGGGCACTGCTAGAGCTATATACACTGTATGAGCACTGCTAGAGCTATATACACTGTATGAGCACTGCTAGATCTATATACACTGTATGAGCACTGCTAGATCTATATACACTGTATGAGCACTGCTAGAGCTATATGCACTGCTAGAGCTATATACACTGTATGAGCACTGCTAGAGCTATATGCACTGCTAGAGCTATATACACTGTATGAGCACTGCTAGAGCTATATGCACTGCTAGAGCTATATACACTGTATCAGCACTGCTAGAGCAATATACACTGTATGAGCACTGCTAGAGCTATATACACTGTATCAGCACTGCTCTGGCTATATACACTGTATGAGCACTGCTAGAGCTATATACACTGTATGAGCACTGCTAGATCTACAGTATATACACTGTATCAGCACTGCTAGAGCTATATACACTGTATGAGCACTGCTAGATCTATATACTCTGTATGAGCACTGCTAAAGCTATATACACTGTATGAGCACTGCTAGAGCTATATACACTGAGCACTGCTAGAGCTATATACACTGTATAGGCACTGCTAGATCTATATACACTGTATGAGCACTGCTAGATCTATATACACTGTATGAGCACTGCTAGAGCTATATACACTGTATGGGCACTGCTAGAGCTATATACACTATGAGCACTGCTAGAGCTATATACACTGTATGAGCACTGCTAGAGCTATATACACTGTATGGGCATTGCTAGATCTATATACACTGTATGAGCACTGCTAGAGCAATATACACTGTATGAGCACTACTAGATCTACAGTATATACACTGTATCAGCACTGCTAGAGCTATATACACTGTATGAGCACTGCTAGATCTATATACACTGTATCAGCACTGCTAGAGCAATATACACTGTATGAGCACTGCTAGATCTATATACACTGTATGAGCACTGCTAGAGCTATATACACTGTATGGGCATTGCTAGATCTATATACTCTGTATGAGCACTGCTAAAGCTATATACACTGTATGAGCACTGCTAGAGCTATATACACTGTATGAGCACTGCTAAAGCTATATACACTGTATGAGCACTGCTAGATCTATATACTCTGTATGAGCACTGCTAAAGCTATATACACTGTATGAGCACTGCTCTGGCTATATACACTGGGCACTGCTAGAGCTATATACACTGTATGAGCACTGCTAGAGCTATATACATACTGTATGAGCACTGCTAGATCTATATACACTGTATGAGCACTGCTAGATCTATATACACTGTATGAGCACTGCTAGAGCTATATACACTGTATGGGCACTGCTAGAGCTATATACACTATGAGCACTGCTAGAGCTATATACACTATGAGCACTGCTAGATCTACAGTATATACACTGTATGGGCATTGCTAGATCTATATACACTGTATGAGCACTGCTAAAGCTATATACACTGTATGAGCACTGCTAGAGCTATATACACTGTATGAGCACTGCTAGATCTATATACACTGTATGAGCACTGCTAGAGCTATATACACTATGAGCACTGCTAGATCTACAGTATATACACTGTATGGGCATTGCTAGATCTATATACACTGTATGAGCACTGCTAGAGCTATATACACTGTATGGGCATTGCTAGATCTATATACACTGTATGGGCACTGCTAGAGCTATATACACTGTATGAGCACTGCTAGAGCTATATACACTGTATGAGCACTGCTAGATCTATATACACTGTATGAGCACTGCTAGATCTATATACACTGTATGAGCACTGCTATAGCTATATACACTGTATGAGCACTGCTAGATCTATATACACTGTATGAGCACTGCTAGATCTATATACACTGTATGAGCACTGCTAGAGCTATATACACTGTATGGGCACTGCTAGAGCTATATACACTATGAGCACTGCTAGATCTATATACACTGTATGAGCACTGCTAGAGCTATATACACTGTATGGGCATTGCTAGATCTATATACTCTGTATGAGCACTGCTAGAGCTATATGCACTGCTAGAGCTATATACACTGTTTGAGCACTGCTAGAGCCATATACACTGTATGAGCACTGCTAGAGCTATATACACTGTATGAGCACTGCTAGATCTATATACACTGTATGAGCACTGCTAAAGCTATATACACTGTATGAGCACTGCTAGAGCTATATACACTGTTTGAGCACTGCTAGATCTATATACACTGTATGGGCACTGCTAGAGCAATATACACTGTATGAGCACTGCTAGAGCAATATACACTGTATGGGCACTGCTAGATCTATATACACTGTATGGGCACTGCTAGAGCTATATACACTGTATGGGCACTGCTAGAGCTATATACACTGTTTGAGCACTGCTAGAGCTATATACACTGTATGAGCACTGCTAGAGCTGTATACACTTTATGGGCACAGCTGTAGATGTTACCTTGTCTCGTCCATATCTCCTGAGCAGTTTGTAAGGCCAGGAGTATAAGACTTCCTTGGTGTTTGGATCTTTTAGTATTAAGCAGTCGGCTTCAGCTCTCAGAATATAAGTTCCACGGAGGGAGCAACGCTCTGCAGCTTCTGTCCTCTGCACTGTGACCCGGTATTCTGACACTGAGAAAAAAGGAAAAGGCGATCCAGTCCTGGACTATATCTGTACATCAATAACACATACCAACTATAGTCATTAGACAGAGCTGCTCCGCATTCATTGAATTTTTAGAGGGAAATATCTGTGCTTTATATTGCTGTCGTATTGTCTATATAACTACTGTGCATAGCCAGCTGTCCTGCTGCTTCTGCTGACATAGTGTGTGTATAACTCATGTGAATAACTGGCTGTTCTGCTGCCGTGGTGTCTGTATAACTCATGTGCATAACCGGCTGTCCTGATGCCATAGTTTCTGTATAACTCCTGTGCATAGCCGTCTGTCCTGCTGCTTTTGCTGCCATAGTGTTTGTATAACTCCTGTACATAGTCGGCTGTCCTGCTGCTTCTGCTGCCATAGTTTCTGTATAACTCCTGTGCATAGCCGGCTGCCCTGCTGCTTTTGCTGCCATAGTGTTTGTATAACTCCTATACATAGCCGGCTGTCCTTCTGCTGCCATAGTGTCTGTATATCTCCTTGGTATAGCCGGCTGTCCTGTTGCTTCTGCTGCCATAGTGTCTGTATAACTCCTTGGTATAGCCGGCTGTCCTGCTGCTTCTGCTGCCATAGTGTCTGTATAACTCCTTGTTATAGCCGGCTGTCCTGCTGCTTTTGCTGCCATAGTGTCTGCAGTAGTGGATTATAATAGGGGCGTTTTGGGCGGCAGCCCGGGGCCCTGAGCTCCTGGGGGGCCCATGACCACCCAAAAAGACTTATACTTTCAATGGTGTACTCCTGGCTACACTTCTGCCATGATTTGCAAAAAATCACTATTTTTTTATGGCAATTTTGCACAAATCAGGACATCATGACATTATCTGTCCTGTACTATGAACGCCAGGCTAGTGCCGCCATAGTTACAGTGAGGTGGGGGGGCCCAGGCTTGGTGAACAGCCCGGGGCCTATGGTAAAGTTAATCCGCCCCTGAGTGTCTGTATAACTCCTTGGTATAGCCGGCTGTCCTGCTGCTTTTGCTGCCATAGTGTCTGTATAACTCCTTGGTATAGCCGGCTGTCCTGCTGCTTTTGCTGCCATAGTGTCTGTATAACTCCTTGGTATAGCCGGCTGTCCTGCTGCTTCTGCCATAGATTATCTGGGTTAGCTCCTTCCCCCTCCCTTCAGGGCAGATTGGAGTGTGGAAAGGGGAATCACTGATCTAACATGAACATTTTATTCACTTTTTAATGTCATGGGTATCCATAGCTTTTCATTTATAAAGGATTTGGCCTTTAAATCTCCCATATAGTCTCATTTACTGTAAGATGGAAGTATTATGTTGCTTAACCCCTGTAGTGCCAGTCACATGGACTGGTCTTGGTTCCCTCTGTGGTCTCATCTCCTCGCCCACAGTCTCATCACTTCAGTCTCTGTCACACACCCTGCATTTAGCTCTTAGTTCTATTTTAGGAAAACAGGAACCTGATGCAGAGCTTTACCGGGTGAGACAGGGAAGCACCTGACATGGGAGTGACACCATCCTGCAGAGACGATATTATACCCCCCATAAGGTCTCTCCACCATGACATTGTCCCTGTAACCACAGGCCTGCCATTATTGTCTCTGTCACCACTGTCCTCACCATTATTGTCCATGAAACCACAGTCCCTACTATTATTGTCGCTGGAACCATTGCTCCCATCATCTTGGTCCCTTTCACCCTAGTACCACTGTCCCACCATCCTTGTACCAGTGTCCCCGCCATCCTTGTACCAGTGTCCCCGCCATCCTTGTACCAGTGTCCCCGCCATCCTTGTACCAGTGTCCCACCATGCTTTTACCAGTGTCCCCGCCATCCGTTTACCAGTGTCCCCGCCATCCTTGTACCAGTGTTTCCCCCATGCTTTTACCAGTGTCCCCGCCATCCTTGTACCACTGCCCCCGCCATCCTTGTCCCTCTCACCACTGCCCCCACCATCCTTGTCCATGTCATCCCCACCATCCTTGTCTCTCTCACCACTGCCCCTGCCATCCTTGTCTCTGTCACCACTGCCCCTGCTATCCTTGTCCCTCTTACCACTGCCCCTGCCATCCTTGTCTCTCTTACCACTGCCCCTGCCATCCTTGTCCCTGTCGCCCCCTGCCATCCTTGTCCCTCTTACCACTGCTCCACCATCCTTGTCCCTGTCACCACTGCCCCCGCCATCCTTGTCCCTGTCACCACTGCCCCTGCCATCCTTGTCTCTCTTACCACTTCCCCCACCATCCTTGTCCCTCTTACCACTGCCCCCACCATCCTTGTCCCTCTTACCACTGCCCCCACCATCCTTGTCTCTCTTACCACTGCCCCCGCCATCCTTGTCTCTCTTACCACTGCTCCACCATCCTTGTCCCTGTCACCCCCACCATCCTTGTCCCTCTTACCACTGCTCCGCCATCCTTGTCCCTCTTACCACTGCCATCCTTGTCCCTCTTACCACTGCCATCCTTGTCCCTCTTACCACTGCTCCGCCATCCTTGTCCCTGTTACCACTGCCCCTGCCATCCTTGTCTCTCTAACCACTGCCCTTGCCATCCTTGTCCCTCTTACCACTGCCCCGCTATCCTTGTCCCTCTTACCACTGCCCCCGCCATCCTTGTCCCTGTTGCCCCCCGCCATCCTTGTCCCTCATACCACTGCTTTGCCATCCTTGTCTCTCTTACCACTGCCCCTGCCATCCTTGTCCGTCACCACTGCCCCTGCCATCCTTGTCCCTCTTACCACTGCCCCCGCCATCCTTGTCCCTCTTACCAGTGCCCCTGCCATCCTTGTCTCTCTTACCACTGCCCCTGCCATCCTTGTCCCTGTCACTACTGCCCCTGCCATCCTTGTCCCTGTCACCACTGCCCCTGCCATCCTTGTCCCTCTTACCACTGCCCCTGCCATCCTTGTCCCTGTCACCACTGCCCCTGCCATCCTTGTCCCTCTTACCACTGCCCCTGCCATCCTTGTCTCTCTAACCACTGCCCCTGCCATCCTTGTCCCTCTTACCACTGCTCCACCATCCTTGTCCCTGTCACCACTGCCCCCGCCATCCTTGTCCCTGTCACCACTGCCCCTGCCATCCTTGTCTCTCTTACCACTCCCCCAACATCCTTGTCCCTCTTACCACTGCCCCCACCATCCTTGTCCCTCTTACCACTGCCCCCACCATCCTTGTCTCTCTTACCACTGCCCCCGCCATCCTTGTCTCTCTTACCACTGCTCCACCATCCTTGTCCCTGTCACCCCCACCATCCTTGTCCCTCTTACCACTGCTCCGCCATCCTTGTCCCTCTTACCACTGCCCCTGCCATCCTTGTCCCTCTTACCACTGCCATCCTTGTCCCTCTTACCACTGCCATCCTTGTCCCTCTTACCACTGCCATCCTTGTCCCTCTTACCACTGCTCCGCCATCCTTGTCCCTGTTACCACTGCCCCTGCCATCCTTGTCTCTCTAACCACTGCCCTTGCCATCCTTGTCCCTCTTACCACTGCCCCGCTATCCTTGTCCCTCTTACCACTGCCCCCGCCATCCTTGTCCCTGTTGCCCCCCGCCATCCTTGTCCCTCATACCACTGCTTTGCCATCCTTCTCTCTCTTACCACTGCCCCTGCCATCCTTGTCCGTCACCACTGCCCCTGCCATCCTTGTCCCTCTTACCACTGCCCCCGCCATCCTTGTCCCTCTTACCAGTGCCCCTGCCATCCTTGTCTCTCTTACCACTGCCCCTGCCATCCTTGTCCCTGTCACTACTGCCCCTGCCATCCTTGTCCCTGTCACCACTGCCCCTGCCATCCTTGTCCCTCTTACCACTGCCCCTGCCATCCTTGTCCCTGTCACCACTGCCCCTGCCATCCTTGTCCCTCTTACCACTGCCCCTGCCATCCTTGTCTCTCTAACCACTGTCCTTGCCATCCTTGTCCCTCTTACCACTGCCCCGCTATCCTTGTCCCTCTTACCACTGCCCCCGCCATCCTTGTCCCTGTTGCCCCCCGCCATCCTTGTCCCTCATACCACTGCTTTGCCATCCTTCTCTCTCTTACCACTGCCCCTGCCATCCTTGTCCGTCACCACTGCCCCTGCCATCCTTGTCCCTCTTACCACTGCCCCCGCCATCCTTAACCCTCTTACCACTGCCCCTGCCATCCTTGTCCCTCTTACCACTACCCCCGCCATCCTTGTCCCTGTTGCCCCCCGCCATCCTTGTCCCTCATACCACTGCTTTGCCATCCTTGTCTCTCTTACCACTGCCCCTGCCATCCTTGTCTCTGTCACCACTGCCCCTGCCATCCTCTTCTCTCTTACCACTGCCCCTGCCATCCTTGTCCCTGTCGCCCCCTGCCATCCTTGTCCCTCTTACCACTGCTCCACCATCCTTGTCCCTGTCACCACTGCCCCTGCCATCCTTGTCTCTCTTACCACTTCCCCCACCATCCTTGTCCCTCTTACCACTGCCCCCACCATCCTTGTCCCTCTTACCACTGCCCCCACCATCCTTGTCTCTCTTACCACTGCTCCGCCATCCTTGTCCCTGTCACCCCCACCATCCTTGTCCCTCTTACCACTGCTCCACCATCCTTGTCCCTCTTACCACTGCCATCCTTGTCCCTGTTACCACTGCCCCTGCCATCCTTGTCTCTCTAACCACTGCCCTTGCCATCCTTGTCCCTGTTGCCCCCCGCCATCCTTGTCCCTCATACCACTGCTTTGCCATCCTTGTCTCTCTTACCACTGCCCCTGCCATCCTTGTCCGTCACCACTGCCCCTGCCATCCTTGTCCCTCTTACCACTGCCCCCGCCATCCTTGTCCCTCTTACCACTGCCCCTGCCATCCTTGTCCCTCTTACCACTGCCCCTGCCATCCTTGTCTCTCTTACCACTGCCCCTGCCATCCTTGTCCCTGTCACCACTGCCCCTGCCATCCTTGTCCCTGTCACCACTGCCCCCGCCATCCTTGTCTCTCTAACCACTGCCCTTGCCATCCTTGTCCCTCTTACCACTGCCCCGCTATCCTTGTCCCTCTTACCACTGCCCCCGCCATCCTTGTCCCTGTTGCCCCCCGCTATCCTTGTCCCTCATACCACTGCTTTGCCATCCTTGTCTCTCTTACCACTGCCCCTGCCATCCTTGTCCCTCATACCACTGCTTTGCCATCCTTGTCTCTGTTACCACTGCCCCCGCCATCCTTGTCTCTCTTACCACTGCCCCTGCCATCCTTGTCCGTCACCACTGCCCCTGCCATCCTTGTCCCTCTTACCACTGCCCCCGCCATCCTTAACCCTCTTACCACTGCCCCTGCCATCCTTGTCCCTCTTACCACTGCCCCCGCCATCCTTAACCCTCTTACCACTGCCCTTGCCATCCTTGTCCCTCTTACCACTGCCCCGCTATCCTTGTCCCTCTTACCACTACCCCCGCCATCCTTGTCCCTGTTGCCCCCCGCCATCCTTGTCCCTCATACCACTGCTTTGCCATCCTTGTCTCTCTTACCACTGCCCCTGCCATCCTTGTCCGTCACCACTGCCCCTGCCATCCTTGTCCCTCTTACCACTACCCCCGCCATCCTTGTCTCTCTTACCACTGCCCCCGCCATCCTTGTCCCTGTCACCACTGCCCCTGCCATCCTTGTCCCTGTCACCACTGCCCCTGCCATCCTTGTCCCTGTCACCACTGCCCCCGCCATCCTTGTCCCTGTCACCACTGCCCCCGCCATCCTTGTCCCTCTTACCACTGCCCCCGCCATCCTTGTCCCTCTTACCACTGCCCCGCCATCCTTGTCTCTCTTACCACTGCCCCTGCTATCCTTGTCCCTGTCACCACTGCCCCTGCTATCCTTGTCCCTCTTACCACTGCCCCGCCATCCTTGTCTCTCTTACCAATGTCCCCGCCATCCTTGTCCCTCTTACCACTGCCCCCGCCATCCTTGTCCCTCTTACCACTGCCCCGCCATCCTTGTCTCTCTTACCACTGTCCCCGCCATCCTTGTCCCTCTTACCACTGCCCCTGCCATCCTTGTCCCTCTTACCAATGCCCCTGCTATCCTTGTCCCTCTTACCACTGCCCCTGCCATCCTTGTCCCTCTTACCACTGCCCCGCCATCCTTGTCTCTCTTACCACTGTCCCCGCCATCCTTGTCCCTCTTACCACTGCCCCTGCCATCCTTGTCCCTCTTACCAATGCCCCTGCTATCCTTGTCCCTGTCACCACTGCCCCTGCCATCCTTGTCCCTCTTACCACTGCCCTCGCCATCCTTGTCCCTGTCGCCCCCCACCATCCTTGTCCCTGTCACCCCCGCCATCCTTGTCCCTGTCACCCCCACCATCCTTCTCCCTGTCGCCCCCCACCATCCTTGTCCCTGTCACCCCCGCCATCCTTGTCCCTGTCACCCCCACCATCCTTCTCCCTGTCGCCCCCCACCATCCTTGTCCCTGTTGCCCCCCACCATCCTTGTCCCTGTCACCCCCACCATCCTTGTCCCTGTCACCCCCACCATCCTTCTCCCTGTCACCCCCACCATCCTTGTCCCTGTCACCCCCACCATCCTTCTCCCTGTCACCATTGTCTGTCGCCATCTATCGTTCTCCTCTCTTTATTCTCCTGTTGACCTCTTCCGTGTTGCAGCATTTGTGTCTCCGGACATTGATGATCTTGTAGGTGAATAATAAACCTCCATCTGCAACCCAGATCCTCTCACCTTCCTCTCTGGAGAAGTAAATGCTGTTCACAGCCATCTCCAGGGACGTGGCACCATCTGAGGCCTCTGCTCCCTTGTCCTGGGAGCCATTGACCTTTCCCTACGAGAGAACAAAGAAAAGTCAGATCAAACAGCGAAGTCTGATGTGGTGGCAGTAAATGGATCTGGTCAGCTGGTGAGATCAGCCATGACTGGACACGGGGGTGAACGTTACATGTGACAGTGGGCGAACCACATGGATACATGATTGTTATATGATCATAACGGGTCATAATGAGGACAACTTCCTCTAGTGGGGACATCATAGCTGGAGGCGGGGGAGGTCCACGAGCTATGTCACCATGGGTCATCTGATCATTACCACGAGGAAACCTGAATGAAATGTTTATGAATGTTTAGAGTTAATCCTCAGACAATGTCAGGCTCCAGAACAATTGGGGCACTCTGATTCTGATACTTGGGGTGATGAATCCTGAATACATTTTCGGCTGGGCCTACACAGTGTTTTGCACCATGTGACCCAAATGTGGCCACAACCCAACAATCTCATGAAGACTATCTCTGATAGGTCACAACCTTGGCCACTCATTAGTCAGTTCCCTTACCCACCCATAACCCCCACACACCCACACAGTGCTACCACTGCAGTGAGACAGAAATTTTTGTTGTATGACCCCTGTTATGGCCTAAATCTCTAATTAGACGAAACCAATAACAATTTTTCTAAACGCTATATCGCTCCGTCTAAACGCTGAACGATATAAAAAACACATTGGTACTTTGAAATCGTTAATCGTTTGATTGGGCGAATTACCGCTCCGTGCAAACAGACCCTTACACTGAGCCATTAGTGAACGAATGTGGAATAAGGGCGGGTTAAGACTATGGAATTCACGCAGATAAAATCCGGAGGATTCCGTTGCCTGTACGCGCTCACGGCCGCGCTCCTTTCAGCCGACTCCATAGACACCATTCTATGGGCCGGACGATTCCACTATCCACTGAAAGAATTGACGTGTCAATTCTTTCGTCAGAATCCGCCCATGCTGCATAGAATGGTGGCATGGGCGGAGAGGCGCGCAGCCGTGAGTGCGTACAGGATTTTATCCGTGCGAATTCCGTAGTCTGAATCCGCCCTTACAGAGAACAATTAACGATAATTTTGTTTGATGGTTGTCTGCATTTACACAATTATCGTTTAGATTTGAACGATATAACAATAACTCGCACAATAATCTCCCTGTGTATTAGGGCCCTAAGTGTTTTGTCTGAGATCTTGTGACTTGGCAGACAGATGTGTCCCCTCCTGGGAGTTATGCCCCTGCCCTCCTCTGTATTCACATCCCACCAGAGAAGAGTCTGGCAGGGAAGAAGCAACGGGAGAAGAAGGTGGTGTAGAGAGAAGCAAGGGTGTTACATGGAAGGCCACATAGGACAATGTTGCAGGAGTCCACGAGGGAGATAATGGGGGCATGCACCAGCACTTTAGTTGAATCAAAGTTAAAGGGGAACTACATTGAATAAATAAAGTTTTCAGATCAACTGGTGTCGTTATACAGATTTGTAATTTACTTCTATTAAAAAATTTCCAGTCTTCCAGTACTTATCAGCTGCTGTATGTCCTACAGGAACTGGTATATTCTCTCCAGTCTGACACAGTGCTCTCTGCTGCCACCTCTGTCCATGTCAGGAACTGTCCAGAGCAGGAGAGCTTTTCTTTTGGGATTTGCTGCTGCTCTGGACAGTTCCTGACATGGACAGAGGTGGCAGCAGAGAGCACTATGTCAGACTGGAGAGAATACACCACTTCCTGCAGGAGATACAGCAGCTGATAAGTACTGGAAGAATAAAGATTTTTTTTTAATATAAAATAATTGACAGATCGATATAACTTATAACGTGTATCTCCTAATATATGGGAGTGTGTATTATAATCTACAATGCACTTTAGTGATATATCGATGATGTGTATAATGATTTATCCCATGAGGCAGGGTTCATACTTGCATTAGTTGCCTCTTCATATTGTGCTGTATTGCCCAGGCTGGACACCTGACGGACCCCGTTACAGTATGTCCAGCATGTAATGTATTTGCTGGTGCTGTTATTTCTATTGTTTTGCCTAAGAATGGAAAATGCACTGCAGGTGTGCACCAAACCTCAACCTCCGATATAGAAATAGGAATTACCCCCAACAGTGTACACAGCTCTCACCATGATACAATGATAGCATATACAGATGACCCTGGATACAGGGTAATAGACGCATGTCTCAGCCTGACAAACCATGCGGCGTGTGAGATCAGCCACGTGCATGCTGTACAGGAATGGAACCTTACTTCCTTTTTTTGGTTAACACCTTAAGTTTAGATTTATGAACCAGAATACATCTGTCAAGTAAAGGGCGTCTCGGATAACAAACCCCAGGCATGTTTTCACCCTTTCTATGCCAGTAGCCTAAAAGGGGTAGTTCACACACAAAAAAATTATTTTATACCAACTGGTCACAGAAAGTGCCTGAGATTTTTAATTCACTTCTGTTAAAAAAATCTCCAGTGTTCCAGTACTTATCAGCTGTTGTATGTCCTGCAGGAAGTGGTGTATTCTTTCCAGTCTGACACAGTGCTCTCTGCTGCCACCTCTTTCCATGTCAGGAACTGTCCAGAGCAGCAGCAAATCGCCATAGAAAACTTCTCCTGCTCTGGACAGAGGTGGCAGCAGAGAGCACTGTGTCAGACTGGAGAGAATACATCACTTCCTGCAGGACATACAGCAGCTGGAGGACTAGAGAATTTACATAGAAGTAATTTATAAAACCCTTTAAAGTGGATGGGTGATGAGAATCGCAAGCCTTTCACCAAACTGCTGCTGGCTTCCTCGGGGTCCATCTGATTACTGAACCTTATATTCTCAGTTAGTTCCTATGCCAGTATTTGCCGGGCTTTTAGGTGTGTAACATAATAGTGAACCACAGCACTTAAACATGTAAACTATTAGTAGATCAAGAGGAAATAAGTTCTTGATCCGGCGCTACAAACAGGGCCGATTCTGGGGTCTGTGCCGCCTGAACCAAACCTCAGGCCGCCGCCCCCCCTCACTGGCACTCGAACCACCTCCCCCCCCGCGTGCGCGGGCCCGCAGCAAGCCCACCACCAACCAACACCTCCGTGGAACACCCAGGGGCCGCGGCCGCCGGAGCTCTTCAAGGCGAATCTGCCCCTTTAACAGCAGGGGGCTCCGCTACCACTAGCTGATCTAACCAGTCCACTGAGCTTCCGGGACAGGTCACCTGATGCACGCCGGCCCCGTAAGCTCACAGCTCCAGCCCTGCGCGCCGCACCTCTCTATTCTCCTGCTCGGTGGCATACATGTAACAGCTGACCGCACAGGACCGCGGGAGAGGTGCGGCGCGCGGGGCTAGAGCTGTGAGCTTACGGGGCCGGCGTGCATCAGGTGACCTGTCCCGGAAGCTCAGTGGACTGGTTAGAAGAGCTAGTGGTAGCGGAGCCCCCTGCTTTTAAAGGGGCAGATCCGCCTTGAAGAGCTCCAGTGGCCGCGGACCCTGGGTGTTCCAGGGAGGTGGGGGTGGTAGTATATGTTCTGGAGGGGCCCGGCAGGCGGCCCTACAACTGATAATGTGGGCGGCCCAGCGGGCATTTGCCCGGTCCGCCAGATTATCAGCCGGGCATGCCGCCCCCTGCAGGCCTGCAAAATCTGCCGCCTGAGGCGGAATACTCATTCCGCCTCATGGCAGAAGTGGGCCTGGCTACAAAACGTCTAGAGAATCAATATAAAACATAACTTTTAATTTCTTACTAAAATCATAAAACCAACG